>NC_079501.1:25866494-26169841 GCF_030052815.1 Hevea brasiliensis | reverse complement strand
ATTGACTAGATTGTAATTCTATTGACATGAAATGATGGGGAATCCATGGAAATAAAATAAGAAGTGGGTAAGGGCAAAGCACATCTAATTCTTGCCTCGAAAGGATGAAAATACGCATGGGCAGGCACATGTTGTGCTGGTGAGACGCAAAATTGATATGATCAATATTCAATTTTAAGAAATCAATGGTACTAGTGGACTATCTAGTGGACTATATATATATATATATATATAACGAAATGATAAGGGTATAGGGAGTAATAATTTGCTCCATCATCCATCAATAGAAAGGAGACATTGAAGAGCTGTGAAGGAGGAGGGGGGGAGGGTGTGGACGGGTATGGCCGGTGGGGTGGTCCTCCTTTTAGTGCTTGAATGAGTTGTTTCCCAACTGCAACTTTGGTGATATCCATGGGAAAATATTTGTTGAATGTTTAGTACTTGAGAAACATGGATTTGATATAAGGTTGTTGGTTTCTTTGAGACCCTTGACCCACCCCTCCTCTCCCCTGTTCTTTATTCCCACCCCTCCTCCTCCCTGTTCTTTATTAAGTAAGTATTGCCATGTTATCATCCTCAATTTTCAAATTTGTCTTCAAGATTTTGGACTAAAAGGAAGATGCATGCAGCCCCCACTCTCACCAATAAAATCTTAACTTGCCAGTCTTTTTTTGTTCAAGATCTTTGAATTTAATATGCATCAACCCAAAAGCTAAAATAGCAATTCTTCTTTTTTTTTTTTGAATTTCATGGAGCAGCTAGGTAATATATTATCTAAATTTATTTGTATATTATCAAATAATTTTTCCAAGATTCAATATGTTATCAAGCTTTCTAGAGGTAAAAAGTCTAGCACATTATGGTTAATATATAATTAGTATTTCTTCTATTGTTAAAAGTGATTCTCTAAAAGATATATTTATTTCTTATTTAATTTATGTTATTTTTTCTTTAATTTAAGTGATTTTCTCTTTTTTATTAATTAGATTATATATATATATACACACACACACCAATAGGGGTCCGGAGCCTCATATCATATACTGTATACTTATACTCATACTCAATGCCACTTCTCACTCCTTGATACTCTTAGGCTGCGAGCCCTTTTGTACTCATTTATACTATACAACATGAGGACCGTAGCTTACAGGATAAAAACAGATGCATTTCTGATACACATGATCCTTATATGAGACAAGTGTAGAGCATACATGCAATTGAGTTACAGAAAATAGTATACATTGTTGGAATTTCATAAGAGAAGAGAAAGAGTTTAGAAAGCTATCAGAGAAACACACAAGATTTTATTTCTCTAAGATGGTTCTTGAGTTACAGAATGAACTAGGCTCTCTTACATAGAGGAGAAGCCTTAGGATCACGACAAATTAAAATAATTAAACAGACAAGCTTTCAAAAAGAAAGTTGATTACAGCTAAAAAGATAACACAAACATAGATAAAATTACACAACTGACACTTTAAGTGGGAGACCGAACTATAAAGACCACAAGTTGTTTCTTTATGGAGAAGTGGACAAATTATTGTTTCTATAGTCTGAGCTGTCCGAGTCAATGTTTCCATAAAAGGCTTGGTACCAGGGTCTACATTCTTCTGGTGAGGATGGGACAACACTATCTAACACTTCAATGTCCATCGGGTCTTGTGAATCCTAAAAAGCAGGATTAGACCAGTCAATGGGTCTATCTGGAGTGGCATGTGATGGTTCTAGAGATGTGCATGTGACTTGTGTTAGTAGTATATCCTAGAGCATATCATTTCATATGCATCTTGTACATATCTTATTAATAAAAGGCAATTTCACTTTTTCGTTTACATAATATATTTATGTGTAATAGAAAAGGTCCATTGATGTTTTGTTAGAAATTCTATTCTTAAGTTGTTAAGAATATGAGTGACAGCATTTATAGAACAAAGTATTATAAATTGATTCACAATCGAGGATACTTCACAAAGGATATAACTTATTCAGAAAGATTGTAACCATGTTTGTTCCCAAGGAATTTATATGAGATATAAATAAGATAGAGTGGTGAGTCTCATACCACATAGCAAACATGATAGGCACTTATACATGATAAGTAGGCCGAACCAGTGACACTTATGACAAGTACATGGAGTTTACTCTTGTCAATACATTGTCATATATTATATCAGTGCATATAATCTTTAGACCTGAGATAACACAGTTATCTTGTATATAGGTGGTTTGAGTTTGATACTGCTTTCATACTTGTACTATGTATGAGTATATGGACATGTGTTGGCTCCTACTAGTTATATATGGAGATAGGTGTTAATTAAGATGGAATCTATTACCCTAAGTAAATAGGGATAAAATTCTATATTCATTTAATTGTTCTTGATGTTTCAAGTTCTTGGCTAGGACAAACAGATTTAGTCAGAAAAGAGTTTCTGATAAGAAAATCTAATTAATCAAGGACTGGAATTAAAAGAGAACATAATATTCATAACAAATGGGGTTTGACATTAACCATGACTCCAGCTCGAATTGAGATTTTGTAACGGAGAGATTCTAGTGCATGGTAACATATGATTAAAGGTTCATTTAAGGTATTCCTTATTACTGATTGGGTGGCCACAACATACTATGCTAGGTGTCAACCATGGTCTATGAGATGCCTAAAATGATTTAGAGAAATCATTTACGGTAAGAAAGAGTTCTAATGATATTAAGAGTTAATATCATTTCTCATTACCAAAAAGTAATGAGCCTGTTGACACCATATTTTGGCCGATCCCCAGAATTAATAAACTTTGAAACCGATCCCCAGTACTAAGTCTCCCTTTGACAGCTAACCACATTTCCGATCTCTCTTTGCTAGATAACCACATTTCCGATCTCTCCTCACAAGGAATTGAATCAATACTAAGTCCTCACATCAGTCAAAGCCTTACCGGTCCATTAAATCACTCACCGATCTCTCAAACCCATTGTCGAATCTCCTGACCAGTCAAGTATATTCCTGATCTCTGTTGACAAACGAAATTGAACTGACACTAGATCTTTGTTACCATTTTTGTTGCCGATCTCCCTTTCAAAAGTTTAAGAATAATCAAAGGTTCCGTTCCGGTTTAATGATGATCCCGATCTTAAATGTTCAAGCCAAATTTCTAATTTTAATCAAGTCCCGTTTAGCGTTGGTTCCCTACCGATCTCATGCTCATTGTGTTTTCCGATCTTTCACACTTAGGTTAATAATCACTCAATTATTTCAACATACTCAGACAATCAAGTGTTTAAATAATTTAGAAATTTTCCGATCACAACCATTCATCGAACAAAAGAGGCATTCCATCTCATTTCATTTCAAGAATTTATACAAGTTATTCAGCTGGAGGATCACCCCCAGCCTGATCTACATTTTGTCCGCCCTCTCTCTCACCCTCAGCCTCTTCCTCGCTATCCTCACCTTCATCCTCGGGAGCCAGGTTAGCCATCCAAGAGAAGTCCTCCTCAGGATAACGCTTCTTGAGCTCGGCCAGGAGATCTCTGTGAGCATTCACATAAGCGCCGGCCACTCCAGTCACCATCTCTTCTTCTTTCGCCTTGAGCTCCTCAGCAAGGTGAGCGAGTTGAGCAGCTTCATCGGCCCGGAGCGCTTGCACTTCTTCAAGAGCATGATCTCGCTCAGCCAGAACATGAGCTTGCTCAGCCAGCTTGTCCTCATAGTACTTCATTCGCCCCTCGAGTTGAGATATGTAGTCCCGAGCGGAAGATAGTTGGGATCGGAGGGAAGCTGCTTCATGCCCTATCCTCTCGACCTCTTTACCCAGGCGATGCGCCTTCTCCCGGACCATGTGCTGGTTCACCAGACACTCAACGTTCAGGCTCATAGATCTGGTCAAGATATCATCAAGGCTATCCGGAGACGGCTGTCCGATCCTCCCGGGCGGATGGAGGACCCCAATACCTTAGCAAAACACAGGTTCTCCCGACAGTCAGTTCTTCTCCAGCGAGTGGATCAGAACTTGAGCGCCGCGGGAAAGGGGCCTCACCTGTTGTTGGGAAGGACCCCCTTCCGCGCCCGAAGTAACTGGAGGAGGAGGAGGCGGCTCCTCCTGGTGAGGGGGAGATCGGACCATTTCTATGATTGGCGGTCCTGAAGGTTGAGACGGGCCTTCTCGTATTTCCCCGGGCTCATGACGTGGTGTCTGCATCTCCTCGGCCCGCTTCATCTCCCGTACCTTCCGGGAGATCTCCCTCTTTCGCTTCCGGCTCTCCTTGGAGGCTTCGCCGCTTGCCATACCTGCACAAAGAAGAGGTCAGTGAGATCGCTAAGGTCCTGAGATCTGAGATGTAGAAAATACCGATGCCGAGGTCAGAGAGCTGAAGCCCGCGATCTTTGCCGGTAATCAATTCCATAGTCCAATGGTGCAGCTCGGCGGTCACTGCATCCAAGCAAGAGAACTTCTCTCTGGACGCCTGCTCCTTCAACTCCATCACCATTGCGCCCTCTTCCCTATTCAACACGAGACGCTTCGGAATTAAGGGGCCTTGGTGTAGCCAGCTACGAGGGAAACCCTCAAAGCCGTTCGGAATTTTGCTCCTTAGAATAAAGAAGCGGTTCTTCCAGTTTTTCAGGGAGGAGGGCAGATCGGTGAAGAGCCCGCAATGTGGCTTCGCCTGGAAAAACCAGTACTCGTCGTCCTTTCAACGAGTTAACCTATGCAATTCGGCGAATACTTTAGGCGTAGGACGGAATCCCTTAGCTCGGCAGAGGCCTCGGAAGGCTACTAAGATCCGCCACGAGTTCGGATGAACTTGAGCTATGCACACTTGGAAAAATTTTAAGACTTCCTTAAAGAAGTCGTCAAGAGGGAACCGCAGTCTGGCTTTCAACTGTTCTTCGTATACCATAATCATGTCGTTCTCTTCGAAGAAATGATCGGCCCGGAGATTGCCGTGACACCGGATAAGTTCATATGAATCGGGCTCAATGTTGTACTCCTGGCTGAATGACTGCAGATCGGTTTCTTGAAGGACCGATGGCAGCTCGTCCATGGGAAGATTCTCTTTCCCTGAAGAAGGCACATGCCTTGATGATGTCACTTGTTCCCGAGCTGGAATGGAGACTCTAGGAGGTTCAGGTCGCGCGCTTGGCCCGACCACCTCTACTTCATCAGATGACCACGAGAACTGGATGGAAGGAGGGCTCGCCGCTCTTTGACCTTCGGCGTCGCTCATTTTCAAAGGAAATAAAGAATTTAAACTAAAAAATGATCAAAACCCTTACTGGAGCTTGATCCGAGTCGGAAGAGCTTGAGAAAACAAGAGAATTTTGAAGTTGTTTGCGAGAAACTGAAAATGACACAAGAGAGCAAATGGCTAACCCCCACCCCTATTTATACTCGTCCGAGCATTTAATGCTCACGATGTTCCAGGTGGTGCATCGGATAGAGGGACTCGCCAGCTATTCTGACACGTCTCACGAATATTCCCAAGATTCCATGAAGAGATCGGTTAATTATAGAGCGGCAGATCAAGGTGTTTTGAATTACGGATCGGATAAGTGTCTTTCAAATGAAGAATCAGATCGGATAATCACATAAAAGATCGGAAAATAATTAATGCAATAATAATAAGATGATAATCGATAAAATAAAATCTTTATTTCCAAAAGATCGGATTACATCATTTGGGCGATCTCTAGGGATCGGATTATACTAAAATTGGATTACATCATTTCGTTGATCTCTAGAGATCGGACTACATTAAAAATAAAATACATCATTTGGGCGATCTCAGAGACCGGTGGAACATCCCATCTAAAGGGCCTATGTCAAAGCCCACATTGTGACTGATCCAAAGGATGTCATCGACCGGAACCGAGCCACTGTCGGAACACCCAATGTGGAGGAAAGCCGCTGTCGGAACACCCAATGTGGTGAGAAGCCGAATAAACTTGGAAGAGCAACCGCCAAGGGTTGGCGGAACATTAGTAGTCTTCTCGGCCGAAATCGGTTCGCCGATTATACCGGTCGAACGACTCGAGATCGGCACGATCGAGGTCCGCGATCCAGATCGGTTAAGTGGTCCAGTTTTCTCACCATCATCAGATAAGTTATCACGATTATTCGATCACCGGGGTCGTAAATTTTCAGTCGGGGAATAAAGAGGTCCATCGGGAAGGGATCAACGGCCACAATCATGGCCGGAATTACTGCCGGAGCAGCTAGAACAGGGAAGTAAGAAGGAAGAGAGAAAAATCGAATAAGGAAAGTCTCTTCTGTCAGGGGTATATATAGGGGAAAATCGGGCATTTATTGCTAAGCAGAAAACGAAGCAGACACTTCGGGAATCAAGGGGAATTAATGCTTTGACTGGACCGGGCCTGATTAAGGGAAATATTGGAATAATAGAGATCGGAAGAGGGGAGACCGGTATGAAAGATCGGAGAAGGATCATGTTAAGAAGATCGGAAAGGAAGAGAGAGCAGAAAACAAAAAGAATAAGGCGCCTACCGCCGTCGCCATGATCAGAGCCGAGGTAGTTAAAGCGTTGCAGGTAAAATCTCAACCGCACGCCCTAATCACCCGTGACATCGACAGTGCCAAAATATGTCATGACAGCGCTGTACCTCCCAATCTCCACCGTTGATCCAACTTGTAAGGACGAGCCCAAGGCCCTTGGATCAAAGAAGAAGACGACAAAACCAGCGCCTTTCACTCCTAGCCCTTGGATCGCCCCGGACAAGAGAATTTGGGACCGTCAGATTAGAGGAGGAAAAAGACAAATATTCTGAAGTAGATCTCGGCCGTCTATTCTGATTCTCTTTAATTCTTGAGCTTAGGATTTTGTCCTTTGAAATCTTGACCCTCCATCTCCCTCAAGATAGATCCTGACCCTTCAAGGGGAACACTTGGTCCCTATAAATACCTGCATGAAAAACTGTTTAAAGGACGGACAAAAAAAGAGGAGGAAGTTACTATAGCGGAAGAACTCTGAAATTTAATTCAGATCGTTACTCTGCTTTCATAAGAAGAACTTTTGGAACCAGTTTTCTGAAGTATTTTCTTAAAAGATTTTGAACACTGAAACTCTTCATTTTCAGCTCGTTCATTATCCCGTAGCGTTCACATTTTTTTTTTAGTTCCTTGTTATCTTTATTTTCACTTTCATCGCCCATGCTCAATCTCATTTAAACTCGGGTATAATTCTGACTCGATTGCATTTAGTGAAGCACTCTTTGTTCCAAGGAGAACCTTAGTCTCCCGGCTATCAACTTGCAATCTTATTGCGTTTTGTGATTCTCGGTTAGTTCACTAGAATCGACTCCTTCCAGGTTAGTATTCATGTTGCCATTTTATTAAGTTTAGTTCTTGTTTTACGCATTTCCATTCTTCTTTCTTTACGTATGTTATTTTCTTTAAGTTCATATCACGCTAGAAAGATACAAAGAAAGGTTATGCTCTAGTTTATTCCCGTGTCGATACCTTTGTTAATCTTTATCATTTCTGAGCGTAAGTCATCTAGTTCCAAGCGATACATAAGTGGTTGGATGAGATGTGGGTAACGGCAACTTAAGAGTCCTTTTGAAATAATAAAAGGTTTGAATAATAAGCCTGAAAAATGGTAAAGCTGAGTCACTAGAATGACTCAGTAGGTCATAGGGCAAGACGTCATAAGACAGAGTAAAACCAAACCCTGGATAACTAAATGGAATAGATCGGCTACCAAAAAATGCTGGTGAAGCGACCATATAGGAAGGTCAGAGGATTTGGTTTGGCATCCCCTGCCCAGTCCTAAGGTACCAATAAGTTAAAGAAGTCTTGCGCAGACCCCCTGACACCTTTGAACGTCAGAACCCTTAGCCTTAGGCCCTCTCGATAGGTAAAATTTAGAGAGATCGAAAAATCCTTATCCGACTACCATTTAATTAAAAGAGGTCGGAGGAGAAGTTCTTATCCGGTTCTCAAGCTTAAAAATTTTAATAAATATTAAAAGAGATCGGAGGAGGGTTCTTATCCGGTTCTCAAGCTTAAAAATTTTAATAAATATTAAAAGAGATCGGAGGAGGGTTCTTATTCGGTTCTCAAGCTTAAAAATTTTAATAAATATTAAAAGAGATCGGAGGAGGGTTCTTATCCGGTTCTCAAGCTTAAAAATTTTAATAAATATTTTAAAAGAGATCAGAGGAGGGTTCTTATTCGGTTCTCAAGCTTAAAAATTTTAATAAATATTAAAAGAGATCGGAGGAGGGTTCTTATCCGGTTCTCAAGCTTAAAAATTTTAATAAATATTAAAAGAGATCGGAGGAGAGTTCTTATCCGGTTCTCAACCTAAAATTTAAATGGATATTAAAAGAGATCGGAGGAGAGTTCTTATCCGGTTCTCAATCTAAAATTTAAATAAATATTTAAAAGAGATCGGAGGAGAGTTCTCATCCAATTTCAAAAATTGGATTCTAATAAAATAGCCCTTCAAACAAAACTAACATACAACAGTAACTCACTAAGGTTGTCTCATTTACTTATATATCTGGGTAATCCGAATTAGTGAAAAATCAAATATTCCTTTTGTCAAAAGGATTAACATTTCCATTCAAGTCCTCCTAACTAATTTATAAAGAATGCGAAGTTAAATCTACTTACCCTAATTAAGGGACGAGGTGGGGTGCCTAACACCTTCCCCACCCGTTTACGGACCCCGAACTTAGAATCTCTGTTTTGAAGTGGTTTTATTTCAATTTATCTTCACAAATGGTTTTCTTTAGTTTCCCTCAAAACTAAAGTGGCGACTCCTCATTCTTTTCCACTTCGGTGAGGGTTCATTCAGGCGACCGCAAAACACCTTGCGACAGCTTGGCGACTCCACTGGGGAAGTGTTTGAACTCAACCCCGGTCTAGAAGTCCAAAAGTAGATTTAATTTTTCAATCAAATTATAGTTAGGTGGGCTCACCCGGTAATATTTTATGTGTTAATTTTTGTTTATTCCTACTAACTGTTCCGCTTGTTTTGCTTGTTTTACTCCTTACAGTGCTTTTCGTTTGAAAAAAAAAAAAGAAAAAAAAAGAAAAATGGGAAAAATAAAATCCCCCTGAATTGGGAAGAGGTAAAGATGTCCCTTCACACACTGAACACTCACACGATGTCCTCACAAACTTCAGCCCTATACCCGGGCTTTCTTACCCTTTTAGGAAAGTAGGAGGGGGTCATGTAGCGGTACCCGTGGGTTCTACCCCGTTAGTATCCGTGAAGGCTTCTGCTCAAATTGAAACTCATTCTATTCACTGTGATATCCGTGGAATTTTCCCGACAATATCATGGGGATAGAATGAGGCTCTACTGTTTATAGTAGGGGCAATTTGGGAACCTATGGCTCTTAGAAAACTAGATCCTGAGCTAAACTATCACGATAGCTGGAAGCCGTAGTAAGCTACCTTATAAAATAGAACTATCCAATTATGTAGCACTCATTCGGTATCAGGAGTCTCCTTATCCTAGGACAAAAGGGGCATACTTACTCTTACCCTATTCTGTTTATTTTATTTTTTTCTTATTTTAAGGGTAATCTTGAATCATATTGTTAAGAAAACCTACACATTTTCCTACTTTGATAAATGTGTAGATACCACTCTGCCAACAATATAATACAAGATTACCTTAATTTATTCTGCTAACGAGTTTTTCCGCAGGCACCACCAAACCAAAAGTCTGTAAAAAGGATAGGCATCATTTCTATCATGGCATCCTCGAGTCAGTCGGCAGAAGAAATTCAGAATGCTAAACTTTGGTCCAAATCAGCTCAAAATGATTTTTGGACCATTGTTTAGCAAAATTGTGAATGAATAGTATGACTCCCGTAGGAACTCCCTCGCTAGGGTTATGTGAAAAAAATTGAATGCGCTATATGGATAGGTATCATAAATGCGCATTAAATCCAGTCATTCACAGTCAGACTATCGAATGATGCCATGATAAAGTTGATGCAATCATCCTTTCGCAGATTTCATTCTGGCTCACAAATGCCACTGTATCCTTCGTCCGGACCAGGACTTTTAGTTTTTTTTACAAAATTCGAAATTCATTAAAAACCTTTTTTGACTCCTTACAGAAAATCAACATTGCTTCAAACAAGGCAAGTCTGACCAAGCACACGGTTCAACCCAAGCGAGTGTACTTAACAAGATCTCGAACAAAGAAGATAATGGAAGATCAGGAACCAGTACAGAACCTACAAGGGCAGGTTTCCGAATTGAAGGATCAGGTCTCAGAACTTATGAGACTAATGAGGGAAATGTCCCAGAATAAACCTACTTCAGAACCTAACTTACCACTACCTCCTCCACCTCCTACAACAATGGATCCTCACCAAGCTTCAACTTCTTTTACCTTTCAGTCGCCTATTCCGGACCCGACAATCACTGTCAATCCGGCTACCATGAATAATGACCTACCTTACTCTCATTACCCAACCGTTTCAAACACCGACCCATACCCTTCAATTCTAATCCCTCCAGTTCACTCCACCCCTCATCTCCCAACTGGGGGAGCATTTCATGCAGTGGGAGGAGAAAATAAGACGAGAGAAAATGAGAAACTATTTGCTCTAGAAGAGAGATTGAGAGCGATCGAAGGACTAAATATGTATGATTCAGTCGATGTGGCATCGCTCAGATTGGTTCCTGATGTGGTGGTGCCGCCCAAGTTCAAAGTCCCTAATTTCGACAAGTACACTGGGAATTCAGACCCTCGCATTCACTTGGCCACCTATATCGCCAAGATGTCCGCTCTGACAGATGATGACAGACTGTTAGTCCACTTCTTTCATGAGAGCCTCTCCGGGGCAGCCCTGAGGTGGTGCATTCAGTTGGACAGGAGCAAACTGCGCTCCTGGAAGGATTTAGCTGATGCCTTCTTAAGACAGTACAAATTTAATTGCGATGTGGCCCCTACAAGGAGGGACCTCCAGAACCTGGTGCAGAAAGACAGGGAAAGCTTCAAGGAGTATGCCCAGAGATGGAGAGAAAAGGCGGCAAAAGTACACCCCCCGGTGACCGACAATGAGCTATGCTCTCTGTTCATCGAGACTTTGAAAGCTTCTTACTTCAACTTGATGATTGGAAACACTTCCAACAGCTTCTCCGACATCATCCAGGCGGTGAAAGAATAGAGGCCAACTTAAGAATGGGAAGACTGCAGGAGTTGGCTGAGAACCCTGCAAAGAAGACTGCCAATTTTGGCAAGAAAAAGGAGGGTGATGTGCATTCCATCACCCGGCAGAATAATTACTCCCCACTTCCCCAAAATAACTACCGGCCATATCCTTCCCCTCATGGCCAAACCATCGCAAACATTCCGCCTCCTTTCCCGAATTATACACACCCACGCCCACAGTATCCCCCACCTATAAATTACCAACCTAGACCACCTCCTCCTCCTGCTCAACCGAGATCACCACAAAACAACCCAAGACCCCCAAGAAACCCTGATCCACCTCTTCCCCTCCCGCTCAGTGAAATATACCGATACCTTGTCGGTATAAACCAGATTGTACCAGTTCCCCTAGACCTAATTCAGCCTCCAAATCCCAGGTGGTATGATGCCACTGCCCGTTGTGAGTATCATGGAGGGGCACAAGCGCATTCAACTGACAACTGCAGAGCACTCAGGGGGAGAGTACACGCTCTAATCCAGAACGGGTGGTTGAAGATTGAGGGAAATGGTTTCCTCCCCAATGTTACCTCAAACCCATTGCCCACTCATGGTACAGGCAATGGCGTGAATATGATAGAACCTGGGGATGAAAGCAAAGGGTATCCTCTAGAACCATCTATTGATGTCATCCACCTGGATTCCTTGTATGAGACTCTGGTCTCGCCAATAACTGAGGGGCAAGAGCTAGACAACTGGACAGCAGAGGACATCCCTGTACTCAATCTCGAGTAAAGTACCTTTGGTTATCTACACTTGATCATTTTGTCCATGGTGGCAAGTGTAACACTATAAATGGACCTTTTTCTTATGGCATAAATATTAATGAATTAATAGCGCATTTTAAATCCAATTCTCTCTTTCTTTCCTTTTGAATTCCATCCTTATAATATGTTTTATTTTCATTCATTCAGGACCATTCATCAATTAACACCTAATAATTCAATAGACTCAGAAATTCCTCTGGTTAATTTTGAAATCCCCATGACTGCCATTACTTCAAGTGAATCTGAGGAAGATCTTACAAAAGAAAGAGGTGAAAAGGATGAACCTTCCCTAGTGCCTTGTGGAGACAAAACAAGCACCATAAACTTAGGCACTGAAGAAGTAAAAAGGGAGCTTAAGATAGTGGAGAGTGAAGAATCAGGAGACATAATCAGTTTGCTTAGAGAATTTCTGGACGTAATTTCCTGGAGCTATGATGATATGGTTGGTTTAGACCCCCAGATAGTGACGCACAAAATTCCCCTTATTCCGGGGACAATCCCTGTGAAGCAGAAACTAAGAAGAATGAATCCTGACACACTGCTCAAAGTTCGGGATGAAGTCAAGAAAGCTGATATGATCTTTGGGTTCTGGAAGTAGTCAAATATCCCCAATGGATAGCTAACGTTGTCCCGGTAATGAAGAAGGACGGGAGAGTTAGGGTGTGCGTTGATTATAGGGATCTTAATAGAGCAAGCTTGAAGGATGATTTCCCTCTCCCCCACATTGATGTGTTAGTAGACAATGCTGCGGGATTGGGCAGGTGTTCATGCATTGATGGGGCATCTGGGTACAATCAAATCCCAATGGATGAGGAAGACAAAGAGAAAACTGCTTTTATCACTCAATGGGGAGTATTTTGCTATCGGGTCATGCCTTTCGGGTTGAAGAATGCCGGTGCTACCTATCAACGCGCTATGGTCACATTATTCCACGATATGATGCATAAAGAAGTAGAGGTGTACGTAGATGATATGATCATCAAATCTAGGGGAGAAGAGAGCCTCAAACACTACATGTTGAATCACAAGACATGGCTCATCTCCAGAATGGATCCTATCAAATATGTATTCAAAAGCTCATTCGTGCCAGGCAGGATAGCCAAGTGGCAGGTCATACTCTCCCAATATGACATAGTCTATATGACCCGAAAAGCGGTGAAAGGTAGCGTGATCGCCGACCTCCTAGCAGAAAATCCTATCCAGGATTATGAAGCTCTGGATTTTGAGTTCCCTGATGAGCATATTAATGAAGTAGACTGCGAAGAAGAGGGGCCAGCCGATGTATGGGAAATGTATTTCGACGGAGCTGTCAATTTGTCCGGCAATGGAGTTGGAGCCGTATTGATATCCCCGGATGGAAAACACTTTCCGATAGCTGTCAAGTTGAGATTTGACTGCACCAACAACGTCGTGGAATACGAAGCTTGTGTGATGGGTCTACAGGCTGCCATCGAAATGAAAATCAGGAAGTTGGAAGTATACGGAGACTCAGCCCTGATTATTTATCAGGTCAAGGGAGAATGGCAAACTAAGGATCCGAAGCTGATCCCTTATCAGAAATACTTACTGCAGCTGATTAAGAAATTCGAAGAAATCTCTTTCACTCATCTTAGCAGAGACAAGAATCAATTTGCTGATGCCTTAGCTACTCTAGCTGTTATGGCTCAAATCGAAGAAGGGCAGATGACTCAGATATTAAAGATTAAGACAAGGAATTAGCCAGCTTATTGCTTCATGATTGAAGAAGAACCTGATCGTAAACCTTGGTATCATGACATCCTGTTTTACTGCAAAACCAGAGGATTCCCTTCGGGGGCGAGCAAAAACGAAAGGAGGATGATTCGGAGATTAGCATTGGAATACTTCCCCAGTGGAGAAACCCTATACAAGAGGAGCCCCAACGGCGAATTGTTGAGATGTGTGGATGCAAAAGAGGCGAAGAAGATCCTTTTTGAGACTCATGAGGGAAATTGTGCAACCCATGCCAATGGGCACATGATGGCTAAGCAAATCATGCGACGTGGGTATTTTTGGACTACAATGGAAAAGGATTGCATCGAGTATTTCCAAAAGTGCCATAAGTGTCAGATTTATGCAGATCCGATAAATGTGCCACCTCACAAGTTGTTCAACCTTGTTTCACCATGGCCCTTCGCAATGTGGGGCATCGATGTGATTAGTCCCATCAACCCTAAGGCATCCAATGGGCACAGGTTTATCCTGGTAGCAATCGACTATTTTTCTAAATGGGTCGAAGCCACGTCATACGCCCATATTACACAGAACACGTTTCTCAAATTCCTCAGAAACAATATCATCTGCCGGCATGGTCTCCCCAATGAAATCGTCACTGACAACGCCAAGAATCTCAATGGTCTAAAGATTCAGAGATTGTGTGATCAATACAAAATCCGACATCTCAATTCCTCCCCATACCGTCCCCAGATGAATGGAGCGGTGGAAGCCGCAAACAAAAATCTCAAGAGGATAATCCGGAAAATGACGGTCACATATAGGGATTGGCATGATATGCTTCCCTACGCTCTTCACGCATATCGGACTTCTATAAGAACCTCAACCGGGGCAACTCCATACTCACTGGTTTATGGGATGGAAGCAGTATTACCTATTGAAGTTGAAATTCCTTCCCTAAGGATTCTGAAGGAATCAGGGATTGATGAGTCAGAATGGATCCAGTCAAGGTTGGATCAGTTAAACTTGCTGGATGAGAAAAGGTTAACAGCAACATGTCATGGGCAATTATACCAGAGGAGAATGGCTAAGGCATTTGATAAAAGCGTTCGCCCACTCGAATTCCAACCCGGGGACCTGATTCTGAAGAAAGTGCTGTCGAATCAAAACGATCCCCGGGGAAAATGGTCACCAACCTACGAGGGACCCTATGTGGTTAAAAAGGCATTTTCTGGAGGAGCCTTGATCTTGACCCACATGGATGGTGAAGAATTGCCAAGACCTGTGAATGCTGACACCGTCAAGAGATACTATGCCTAAAAAAAAAAAAAAAAAAAAAGGGTAGGAGTGAAAACCCGAAAGGGCGCTCCCAGCAAAATGTGTGAAAGAAGGCGAAAACCCCGAAGGGGCGCTTTCTGTAAAATGAGTGAAGGATGAAAACCCGAAAGGGCGTCCTGAAAGAGCGAGCCTAAAAAAAAAATAAATAAAAAAAAAGGGGGCTAGGGGTGAAAACCCGAAAGGGAGTCCCAAGAACCAAAATGGAGAAATAAGGAATGGGGCATGAAACCGAGGATGGAGAAGAAACCGTCACGACATGAGGCTTCAGAGAACTTGAAATAATGGCAGTTAAGGGATTTTAAAGCCAGCCACAAGGAATATGTGAGATCTATCCTTGTACCATTTTCCTTTGAAACTCTATCTTTGTTTTTATTAAAGCTATAATAAAGTCATACTTCGTTCCCTATGCTTTTATCTTCCCTTTATACTCACTCTTTAACATTATCTTTCTGCAATCTCGTTATTTAATGCGCTATTAATCTGTTAAAATTTTTTGCCATAAGATTAAGATTTGACAATTGATAACCTCACGTACTTTACTATGAGATTTGCAAGAAATAACCTGGAAGAAAAAAAGGGGGGGTAGGAGTGAAAACCCGAAAGGGCGCTCTTAACAAAATGTGTGAAAGAAGGCGAAAACCCCAAAGGGGCGCTTTCTGTAAAATGAGTGAAGGATGAAAACCCGGAAGGGCGTCCTGAAAAGAGCGAGCAAAAAAAAAAAATACTAGAGGTGAAAACCCGGAAGGGCGCTTCTAGTCATATAGACGAAGGGGAAGTGAAAACCCGCAAGGGCACTTTTCGAAAGAAAGTAAAAAAAAAAAACAGAAATGGGGTATTTGAAGAAATGAGGCCATAGGTCAAGTCTTACAACTCGTCCTCCATTCATCATTGGCCTTCGGGATTCTGTTAAGTACACTTCATTGGGGAAGAACTTCTTGTGTCCGGATTACGCTTGCTTTGTAAGTGCAATTTACATTTCCTGTTATCAACCTCTGGTTCCTTGATCTAAGTTGATTTTAATTTTCTGCATTTAAATTTCCTGTTATCAACCTCTGGTTCCTTGATCTAAGTTGATTTTAATTTCCTGCAATTTACATTTCCTGTTATCAACCTCTGGTTCCTTGATCTAAGTTGATTTTAATTTCCTGCATTTACATTTCCTGTTATCAACCTCTGGTTCCTTGATCTAAGTTGATTTTATTTTCCTGCAATTTAAATTTCCTGTTATCAACCTCTGGTTCCTTGATCTAAGTTGATTTTAATTTCCTGCAATTTACATTTCCTGTTATCAACCTCTGGTTCTTTGATCTAAGTTGATTTTAATTTCCTGCAATTTAAATTTCCTGTTATCAACCTCTGGTTCCTTGATCTAAGTTGATTTTAATTTCCTGCAATTTACATTTCCTGTTATCAATCTCTGGTTCCTTGATCTAAGTTGATTTTAATTTCCTGCATTTACATTTCCTGTTATCAACCTCTGGTTCCTTGATCTAAGTTGATTTTAATTTCCTGCAATTTAAATTTCCTGTTATCAACCTCTGGTTCCTTGATCTAAGTTGATTTTAATTTCCTGCAATTTACATTTCCTGTTATCAACCTCTGGTTCCTTGATCTAAGTTGATTTTAATTTCCTGCAATTTACATTTCCTGTTATCCACCTCTGGTTCCTTGATCTAAGTTGATTTTAATTTCCTGCAATTTACATTTCCTGTTATCAACCTCTGATTCCTTGATCTAAGTTGATTTTAATTTCCTGCATTTACATTTCCTGTTATCAACCTCTGGTTCCTTGATCTAAGTTGATTTTAATTTCATGCATTTACATTTCCCGTTATCAATCTCTGGTTCCTTGATCCAAGTTGATTTTAATTTAACTTATGTTGCCAATCTCTAGGTCACTAACTTAGGTATGCTTTAGTTCCCTAACTTCGAACACCTAATCGTCCAAAATATGGGTCTAAATCTTTACATAATTCCTACACGGGAAAATTTTTCCCTTTAATAGAAATTATGTAAAGAGGGGCAGCTGTCGACACCATATTTTGGCCGATCCCCAGAATTAATAAACTTTGAAACCGATCCCCAGTACTAAGTCTCCCTTTGACAGCTAACCACATTTCCGATCTCTCTTTGCTAGATAACCACATTTCCGATCTCTCCTCACAAGGAATTGAATCAATACTAAGTCCTCACATCAGTCAAAGCCTTACCGGTCTATTAAATCACTCACCGATCTCTCAAACCCATTGTCGAATCTCCTGACCAGTCAAGTATATTCCTGATCTCTGTTGACAAACGAAATTGAACTGACACTAGATCTTTGTTACCATTTTTGTTGCCGATCTCCCTTTCAAAAGTTTAAGAATAATCAAAGGTTCCGTTCCGGTTTAATGATGATCCCGATATTAAATGTTCAAGCCAAATTTCTAATTTTAATTAAGTTCCGTTTAGCGTTGGTTCCCTACCGATCTCATGCTCATTGTGTTTTCCGATCTCTCATACTTAGGTTAATAATCACTCAGTTATTTCAACATACTCAGACAATCAAGTGTTTAAATAATTTAGAAATTTTTCGATCACAACCATTCATCGAACAAAAGAGGCATTCCATCTCATTTCATTTCAAGAATTTGTACAAGTTATTCAGCTGGAGGATCACCACCAGCCTGATCTACATTTTGTCCGTCCTCTCTCTCACCCTCAGCCTCTTCCTCGCTATCCTCACCTTCATCCTCGGGAGCCAGGTTAGCCATCCAAGAGAAGTCCTCCTCAGGATAACGCTTCTTGAGCTCGGCCAGGAGATCTCTGTGAGCATTCACATAAGCGCCGGCCACTCCGGTCACCATCTCTTCTTCTTTCGCCTTGAGCTCCTCAGCAAGGTGAGCGAGTTGAGCAGCTTCATTGGCCCGGAGCGCTTGCACTTCTTCAAGAGCATGATCTCGCTCAGCCAGAACATTAGCTTGCTCGGCCAACTTGTCCTCATAGTACTTCATTCGCCCCTCGAGTTGAGATATGTAGTCCCGAGCGGATGATAGTTGGGATCGGAGGGAAGCTGCTTCATGCCCTATCCTCTCGACCTCTTTACCAAGGCGATGCGCCTTCTCCCGGACCATGTGCTGGTTCACCAGACACTCAACGTTCAGGCTCATAGATCTGGTCAAGATATCATCAAGGCTATCCGGAGACAGCCTGTCCCGATCCTCTTTAAGGCAGATGGAGGACCCCAATACCTTAGCAAAACCTGGGTTCTCCCGAACAGTCCGGTTCTTCTCCAGCGAGTGGATCAGAACTTGAGCGCCGCGGGAAAGGGGCCTCACCTGTTGTTGGGAAGGACCCCCTTCCGCGCCCGAAGTAACTGGAGGAGGAGGAGGCGGCTCCTCCTGGTGAGGGGGAGATCGGACCATTTCTATGATCGGCGGTCTTGAAGGTTGAGACGGGCCTTCTCGTATTTCCCCGGGCTCATGACGTGGTGTCTGCATCTCCTCAGCCCGCTTCATCTCCCGTACCTTCCAGGAGATCTCCCTCTTTCGCTTCCGGCTCTCCTTGGAGGCTTCGCCGCTTTCCATACCTGCACAAAGAAGAGGTCAGTGAGATCGCTAAGGTCCTGAGATATGAGATGTAGAAAATACCGATGCCGAGGTCAGAGAGCTGAAGCCCGCGATCTTTGCCGGTAATCAATTCCATAGTCCAATGGTGCAGCTCAGCGGTCACTGCATCCAAGCAAGAGAACTTCTCTCTAGACGCCTGCTCCTTCAACTCCATCACCATTGCGCCCTCTTCCCTATTCAACACGAGACGCTTCGGAATTAAGGGGCCTTGGTGTAGCCACTCTGAGAAACCCTCAAAGCTGTTCGGAATTTTGCTCCTTAGAATAAAGAAGCGGTTCTTCCAGTTTTTCAGGGAGGAGGGCAGATCGGTGAAGAGCCCGCAATGTGGCTTCGCTTGGAAAAACCAGTACTCGTCATCCTTTCGACGAGTTATGTAACACCCCGAAATTTTAATTTTTATGAGTATTTTGGTATTTTAATTTCAATTTTTCGAAAATATAAAATTTGATGATTTTTAAAAATTAATTTAAAGACCACGTGGCAAAACTAAAAATATATTTGAAGTCTACGTATTTTTCTGAGTTTTCTGAAATTTTTTCAGAATTTTTGGACCTCGTTTTCGGTCCCGAGGCAGAGTAAAAAAAATTTAAAATTTTGTATCCTGAATCGAACCGGCCGAATCGAACCGGACCGGATCGGACCAGATCGGACCGGTCGAATTGGACCGGCCCTTTTCCTTCTTCCTTTTTCTTTCCCCGCGCGCGCGTCCCTCTCCCTTCTCTCTCTCGTTTCTCTCTCCTCTCCGCCACCACGGCCAGCGCGCCACCAGCCAGTAGGCGCGCGCCTGACGCAACGGAAAACGCAGCGCCCTGCGCGCCGACTCCACGGCCAATCCGCCGATCCGGCCACCAATTGGACCGGGTCTTGTGTCCAAAATCATCTACTCGGCGAGAGCTTTCCATAGACACCAAGAACGCCGAAATCCATCGAGCGGATTGTCCGATTTTTGCTCGGGAAGATTTTAGCCCATTTCGACTTTTGGGCTAGATTTCTCGAAAACCGTGAATCCCACGAGAAAACCGAGGCCACCAGCACCCTCCATTCGTCGAGAGCTTCGCAATGACATAAATTTCAAATTTTTCCGACACCGTTTTTCGGTGGGTCCCACGGAACTTCGCAGTGTTTTTCCGAGCATTTAATGAGCTTAGAAAATTCTGAAAAATTTATGTACTAACCCCCGTGTTATGGGCTTCGTGTAGGTATCCTCGATTCGCGGAAATTCGACAGTTGACCGGGTTTGCAAATTTAGGGCCAGACAGACCCGTTACCGGAAAAGTCCCCGAATTGGATCGAGGTTTTGGCTAGCCCCCCATTGTCAGACGTCCCGAGCGCGTTCCAGAAGTCGGAATCGGCAAAGGTAAACCCGAACCTTGCTTTTTCGTAATTTTCTAGTGCTTAAATAGGATTAAAAATCCATAAAATATTCGTGGTAGCTTAGAAAATTACGATTCTTTTTGCAATAGCTTAGTAATATTGCTAAGGACTGCGGGGCAAAGTTTTATAATTTTTAGAGCTTGTTTGGGCAGTTTTTACAAAAATAATCAATAATAAGGACTAAATTGAAATTTTACATATTGTGATGGATGACTGATTTGATGGGCCCAGGAGGGGCTGTGTGATATGATTGAACTGTTGATATATGGATTGTGAATATAGAAGTGCGTTTTTAGCCCTTTTGCAGGTTGGGTAGGTTCTAGGTATAGGGGGGACTCTGCCGGATTTTCGGCACGACTTAGGACGTAATTGGTCTTTTCTTTGTTTGTATTGAGTCAGATTGTATTAAATAAATGTAATATGATTGTCGGTGAGCAGATGACCTTCTTCCTCCGCCCGGCCGCCACGATTGATTGTCGTCAAGTCTGAGTAGAATATTAATTTTATTTGTAATTTCGATATTATTATATGTTCGGCAAGATGCCCATGCATCACTTATATGCATATATTTATGTAGTTAAACTCTAGGCACGATTTTTGATGCATTGATAAAT
This sequence comes from Hevea brasiliensis, assembly GCF_030052815.1. Classification (NCBI taxonomy): domain Eukaryota; kingdom Viridiplantae; phylum Streptophyta; class Magnoliopsida; order Malpighiales; family Euphorbiaceae; genus Hevea; species Hevea brasiliensis. The sequence goes on along the minus strand of NC_079501.1, from coordinate 26,149,249 downwards.
GTTAAAGTGCCATGTATGTTGTTGTGGTAATTTGGAGCAGTGTGCGTGCGTTGGCGTGCGTGTGATGTGGTGTGGACTATGGATAGGACGGGTAGACACGGCTTGAGTTCTTCGCTGGGACCCCGATTTGGTATTTAAGTGGAAGTCTGAGCTGAGTTCTTGGCACTGAGTTGGATTTAAGAGAGTCAGATAGGGGATCAGCTCCCATATATTATGATTGATGTTACAGGGTGCGTGAGTGCTCCAAATTACCTTTTTGATGTTATGATGTGAAAATGATGTGGATGTTGCATTTCACCCTACAGGGTGCATTAGTTTTAGATAGTTATAGAGATTATGGTTAAAATTGATATTTTACTCTCTGAGTCGAACGCTCACTCCTGTTCAAAAATTTTTATAGGCCACAGGAGGATATTTTGTTCTGGGTTAACCTGCTTTTCTACTTCGCAGGTTGTTTATTAATATTTGTGTAATTTTAATTACTCCTAGAATTTCCGCATGTGTTAGCAGTAATTATTTGAATTTGGTCTGTAATATTATTATCATGATGGACCTGTAAACTTAATATTCTATGTCTGTTTTGATGGATTGGATGAGGGAGCTGAGCTCCCGTTTATTATTATGTTGATGAGTATGTGGAGGGTGAGCTGAGCTCCCCAATTGACTATATATTGCGTTTACAGGTCGGGTGAGTCGATAACTCCCCGTTGGGAAGTCCATTTTATGGCCGGACTCTGTCCGTTTATTTTCTTGATATTGGGCCCAAATGGGCCTTAGAGTTGGGTTAATGAACAGTTAGGCTTACTACGGGCCTCGGGGGCTTTAAGCTGGCCCAGGTCCTAGTGCCGGTCCGGCCCATAGGTTGGGTCGTGACAAGTTAACCTATGCAATTCGGCGAATACTTTAGGCATAGGATGGAATCCCTTAGCTCGGCAGAGGCCTCGGAAGGCTACTAAGATCCGCCACGAGTTCGGGTGAACTTGAGCTATGCACACTTGGAAAAATTTTAAGACTTCCTTAAAGAAGTCGTCAAGAGGGAACCGCAGCCCGGCTTTCAACTGTTCTTCGTATACCATAATCATGTCGTTCTCTTCGAAGAAATGATCGGCCCGGAGATCGCCGTGACACCGGATAAGTTCATATGAATCGGGCTCAATGTTGTACTCCTGGCTGAATGACTGCAGATCGGTTTCTTGAAGGACCGATGGCAGCTCGTCTATGGGAAGATTCTCTTTCCCTGAAGAAGGCGCATGCCTTGATAATGTCACTTGTTCCCGAGCTGGAACGGAGACTCTAGTAGGTTCAGGTCGCGCGCTTGGCCCGACCACCTCTACTTCATCAGATGACCACGAGAACTGGATGGAAGGAGGGCTCGCCACTCTCTGACCTTCGGCGCTGCTCATTTTCAAAGGAAATAAAGAATTTAAACTAAAAGAAGGATCAAAACCCTTAACGGAGCTTGATCGGAGTCGGAAGGGCTTGAGAAAACGAGAGAATTTTGAAGTTGTTCGCGAGAAACTGAAAATGACACAAGAGAGCAAATGGCTAACCCCCACCCCTATTTATACTCGTCCGAGCATTTAATGCTCACGATGTTCCAGGTGGTGCATCAGATAGCGGGACTCGCCAGCTGTTCTGACACGTCTCACGAATATTCCCAAGATTCCATGAAGAGATCGGTTAATTATAGAGCGGCAGATCAAGGTGTTTTGAATTACGGATCGGATAAGTGTCTTTCAAATGAAGAATCAGATCGGATAATCACATAAAAGATCGAAAAATAATTAATGTAATAATAATAAGATGATAATTGACAAAATAAAATCTTTATTTCCAAAAGATCGGATTACATCATTTGGGCGATCTCTAGGGATCGGATTATACTAAAATTGGATTACATCATTTCGGTGATCTCTAGAGATCGGACTACATTAAAAATAAAATACATCATTTGGGCGATCTCAGAGACCGGTGGAACATCCCATCTAAATGGCCTATGTCAAAGCCCACATTGTGACTGATCCAAAGGATGTCATCGACCGAAACCAAGCCGCTGTCAGAACACCCAATGTGGAGGAAAGCCGCTGTCGGAACACCCAAAGTGGTGAGAAGCCGAATAAACTTGGAAGAGCAACCGCCAAGGGTTGGCGGAACATTAGCAGTCTTCTCGGCCGAAATCGGTTCGTCGATTATACAGGTCGAACGATTAGAGATCGGCACAATCGAGGTCCGCGATCCAGATCGGTTAAGTGGTCCAGTTTTCTCACCATCATCAGATAAGGTTATCACGATTATTCGATCACCGGGGTCATAAATTTTCAGTGGGGGAATAAAGAGGTCTATCGGGAAGGGATCAACAGCCATAATCATGGCCGGAACTACTGCTGGAGCAGCTAGAACAGGGAAATAAGAAGGAAGAGAGAAAAATCGAATAAGGAAAGTCTCTTCTGTCAGGGGTATATATAGGGGAAAATCGGGCATTTATTGCTAAGCAGAAAACGAAGCGGACACTTCGGGAATCGAGGGGAATTAATGCTTTGATCGGACCGGGCCTGATTAAGGGAAATATTGGAATAATAGAGATCAGAAGAGGGGAGACCGGTATGAAAGATAGGAGAAGGATCATGTTAAGAAGATCGGAAAGGAAGAGAGAGCAGAAAACAAAAAGAATAAGGCACCTACCGCCGTCGCCATGATCAGAGCCGAGGTAGTTAAAGCGTTGCAGGTAAAATCTCAACCGCACGCCCCAGAATCGCCCGACATCGACAGTGCGAATATGTCATGACAGCGCTGTACCTCCCAATCTCCACCGTTGATCTAACTTGTAAGGACGAGCCCAAGGCCCTTGGATCAAAGAGGAAGACGACAAAACCAGCACCTTTCACTCCTAGCCCTTGGATCGCCCCGGACAAGAGAATTTGGGACCGTCAAATTAGAGGAGGAAAAAGACAAATATTCTGAAGTAGATCTCGGCCGTCTATTCTGATTCTCTTTAATTCTTGAGCTTAGGATTATGTCCTTTGAAATCTTGACCCTCCATCTCCCTCAAGATAGATCCTGACCCTTCAAGGGGAACACCCGGTCCCTATAAATACCTGCATGAAAAACTGTTTAAAGGACGGACAAAAAAAAAGGAGGAAGTTACTATAGCGGAAGAACTCTAAAATTTAATTCAAATCGTTACTCTGCTTTCATAAGAAGAACTTTTGGAACCAGTTTTCTGAAGTGTTTTCTTAAAAGATTTTGAACACTGAAACTCTCCATTTTCAGCTCGTTCATTATCCCGTAGCGTTCACATTTTTTTTTCAGTTCCTTGTTATCTTTATTTTCACTTTCATCGCCCATGCTCAATCTCATTTAAACTCGGGTATAATTCTGACTCGATTGTATTTAGTGAAGCACTCTTTGTTCCAAGGCGAACCTTAGTCTCCCGGCTATCAACTTGCAATCTTATTGCGTTTTGTGATTCTCGGTTAGTTCATTAGAATCGACTCCTTACAGGTCAGTATTCATGTTGCCATTTTATTAAGTTTAGTTCTTGTTTTACGCATTTCCATTCTTCTTTCTTTACGTATGTTATTTTCTTTAAGTTCATATCACGCTAGAAAGATACAGAGAAAGGTTATGCTCTAGTTTATTCCCATATCGATACCTTTGTTAATCTTTATCATTTCTGAGCGTAAGTCATCTAGTTCCAAGCGATACATAAGTGGTTGGATGAGATGTGGGTAACGGCAACTTAAGAGTCCTTTTGAAATAATGAAAGGTCTGAATAATAAGCCTGAAAAATGGTAAAGCTGAGTCACTAGAATGACTTAGTAGGTCATAGGGCAAGACGTCATAAGACAGAGTAAAACCAAACCCTGGATAACTAAATGGAATAGATCGGCTACCAAAAAATGCTGGTGAAGCGACCATATAGGAAGGTCGGAGGATTCGGTTTGGCATCCCCTGCCCAGTCCTAAGGTACCAATAAGTTAAAGAAGTCTTGCGCAGACCCCTTGACACCTTTGAACGTCAGAACCCTTAGCTTTAGGCCCTCTCGATAGGTAAAATTTAGAGAGATCGAAAAATCCTTATCCGACTACCATTTAATTAAAAGAGGTCGGAGGAGAAGTTCTTATCCGGTTCTCAAGCTTAAAAATTTTAATAAATATTAAAAGAGATCGGAGGAGGGTTCTTATCCGGTTCTCAAGCTTAAAAATTTTAATAAATATTAAAAGAGATCGGAGGAGCGTTCTTATCCGGTTCTCAAGCTTAAAAATTTTAATAAATATTAAAAGAGATCGGAGGAGGGTTCTTATCCGGTTCTCAAGCTTAAAAATTTTAATAAATATTTTAAAAGAGATCGGAGGAGGGTTCTTATCCGGTTCTCAAGCTTAAAAATTTTAATAAATATTAAAAGAGATCGGAGGAGAGTTCTTATCCGGTTCTTAACCTAAAATTTAAATGAATATTAAAAGAGATCGGAGGAGAGTTCTTATCCGGTTCTCAATCTAAAATTTAAATAAATATTTAAAAGAGATCGGAGGAGAGTTCTCATCCAATTTCAAAAATTGGATTCTAATAAAATAGCCCTTCAAACAAAACTAACATACAACAGTAAGTCACTAAGGTTGTCTCATTTACTTATGTATCTGGGTAATCCGAATTAGTGAAAAATCAAATATTCATTTTGTCAAAAGGATTAACATTTCCATTCAAGTCCTCCTAACTAATTTATAAAGAGTGCGAAGTTAAATCTACTTACCCTAATTAAGGGACGAGGTGGGGTGCCTAACACCTTTCCCCACCTGTTTACGGAACCCAAACTTAGAATCTCTGTTTTGAAGTGGTTTTATTTCAATTTATCTTCACAAATGGTTTTCTTTAGTTTCCCTCAAAACTAAAGTGGCGACTCCTCATTCTTTTCCACTTCGGTGAGGGTTCGTTCAGGCGACCGCAAAACACCTTGCGACAGAGCCTAGTAAGTCACACATCTACACAAGCTAAAATTAAAGAGGTTTGGTTTGCAATAAGATTGCAAAGTCCCTAGCATGACTTGAAACCAAATCTAGGTTATTGGATGTATAGTATAAATTAAATTTATATTTAATTTGATTAAATATGAATTTAATTACGAGAAATTAATTAATGAAGATTAATTAATTAATTAATTTATATTTGATATAAATTGATTTAAAGAGGAGAAATTATAATTTTGGATTGAGAACTCAAATTAAAAGTAAGGGCAAATTGGTCTTTTCACATGGTGACATGTGGCACCATGAGATGGTGACACATGGCACCATATGATCTTGCCACTTGTCTTCCTATGATGGAAGACCACATGTCATGATTTAAATGGAGCTTGACACTTGGCTTCATAGGATTAAATTAAATAATAACGAGATGGGATCTTGTGATGACACGTGGCAAGGGAGTAAGTTAGAGTTTGAATATAAAGAAAAGTTATAAAAAAAAAAAAATGCAACCCACTCTCTTTTTCTCTCAAGTTGGACGGCAACTTGGTCTCTTCCTCTTCTCTTCAATTTTTCAATTGATTCAAGGGAAAAACTTTGATTTCCTCTTGAATTAAAATTATTAAAAAGTGTTTTTAACTCCCAATATATTCATACAACCTTTACAAAGCATAAACTTCATCTCAAAATTAGTTGGCAAGGCTTGAGAAGCAAATCTAGGGGCTGCCATTGTAACTTTGGTGTGTGCTTGTGGTGGACAAACTAGAGGAACAACATTTGGGGTCCTAAGAACATCCTAAGATTGCATCAATTATGCATCAAGAGGTTAGTACCTAAAAATCTCTCTTTTAGTTAGGGTTTAATTGAATTAAATGTTAATTCACAATCTTTAATGGTAAATGAAATTTTAATGCATCCTAAAATATGTTTTGGTATGCAATTGGGCATTGGCAATTAATTAGGATCATAAGACACTTGGTATGGTGCATGTAACCTTAGAAATAATTTTTGAAATTCAAGGTTCTAATGCCCTTTAATCCACGCTTCCACTCCTTCAACTTGGGTATTCGATGTAGGATTATAATTATTGATGTCACATAAGTGGCGTCCAAGTTGGCGTCTTAGGGGACCCATGTGAATTTTGTTTGTGATGGTACCCTCATAGGTTCTCCATTCGTAGTTGGAGTTTTGTGACCAAAGGAGGCCATCAGGCCTTTTGAAAAAGGGCCTATGGAAGATGAAGATGGACCGAACTGTGTGTTGCTGGGCTGGAGGCTTGTCTTCAATGCCTTGGGAGTTAATGAGTCTTCTGAAGGTATAAGCCCAAGTAGATAAGGGCTTGAACCATTCTAAGAACCTTGAGAGTAGAGTCTTGGAAGTGTGATTCTGGACATAGTGATATAATAATAGGACAGGAAACTCAATGGTTATGGAGTAAAGGGTTGTCATGCACCAAAGGAACCATAGTTCTTCAAGGAGTAATTCTATTTCAGGATGGAAGCTAATACAGGTAAGAAAATGATAGTCATGCTAGAAATGGGAGACAGGTGAGATTATATGTCTGAGAACATTTCTTGCACCTTGGAAGTGAAAAAGATGGTTGCGTGCATAAGCTTAGAGTTCTGCAGTGGTCATGGAGGGTGAGCTTCCAGGAGGAAAACTGTCTGGAGTAGGTATGAGAAAATTGAGTGTACTGGAGGAGCCGGCCATGAAGATAAGTGGTAAAGTGGAGACAGAGCTGATAAAATGAATAGTATTGGGTCTTTAGAGTAGGTCTGGGATAAGGTTATGTTTTTCTTTGATGTGCTGGACCTTGAATTTATATTTAGAGAACCAGTCCTTGAGTCTCAAAAGCTGTGGTTCAGGAAGTATCTTGTTCTTGAAGTCTAAAATCCTTGGGAAAGAGGAGTTGTCCATCGATACTATAAAGTGGTGACCAATAAGATAAAGCTCGAACTTTTTGATATCATATTTGACTGCAAGGATTTCTTTATAGACTGAGTGATAATGTTGTTCTGCAGGCTTGAACTGTCCACTAGCATAACCACAAATGTCTTTGTGACCATCATGAGATTCAATAAAAAAGGTGCCCCAGTGAGTGTCACTAGCATCAGTCTGTAAAATTCTTTCACTAGTGCCAAGAATCTTTAGAGGTAGAGGATGCTGAGCCTCTGCTTTAAGTACTTTTTAACTGCTGTTATCTATTCCGGTAGCCAAGGTGGGGCATTTTTCTTTAGCATTTTTGATAGCTGACTTGTGTGAACTGAGACATGTGGCAAGAATCGATGGATATAGTTTACTATACCCAAAAATTGTTGAAGTTGCTTATGGGTCAAATTCTTGTCAGGGAACTTGAGGAGTTCAATAGCTATATGTGGACCGGACTGATATTTTCCTTCTTTGAAATGTATACCCAAAAATTCAATTTCTGTATATATATATATCATCCATACATCACATGTCATGCACAAAAAGCACCTTATATTCTTATTGAAATTAGGCATAATTACATATATTAATATAGAGAGAGAGCACACCAATGTTAATTGGAAATGATGCTCTTCACCCTTTGCCCCCAAAAATGCAAACAAAAACTATACACTTATATTAATAGTTTTATACCTACAAAATAATATTATATAATATAATAAAGAATAAAAATAATATACAGAATAAATAATTGATATCAAAGACATACAGTGCTTTTTGTGAAAATTTTTTATTTAAATTCAATTCATTATAGATTAAAAATATAAATAGATAGTTATTTATTACTATAAAATCTGCCAAGACACAAATAAGGACATTATCTACTTTTAGAAAGGCCATTTTAGGCCTAGGTTCTCCAATGCTAAGCCACAAAAGGTTTCCTTTTTATCCTCTAGGCAAGATCATTCTTTTATAAAATAATTACATCTAAGGGCATGTTGCTCCAAAGTTATCAAATTGCATTTGCCAAGAATGAACTAATTCAAGTTGAGCCATATATATGGAGACAATGATTCAAAACCCACGATCGAGGACTTTGGATTGGACCCACTAAACAAATTTCAAACCATTTGTCTTGTTAATATTTTAAACGGTATCAGAATTTAATATATTCAGTTTAATTGAATAATTAAGTGTTTGTCCTTTATATTTATAAGATAAATATTTTATTAGGTGAATTTATGGTAATTATATTTTTATTTATTTTATAGAAAATAATTTGTATATACAAAATAATTTTTATAAAAAATATATTTTTTATAAAAATATTTTTTATTATTTAGTTATAATATTAAATTAATGTTATATATTTATTTCATTTATATTAAATGTTTTCATGGTTTAATAAATTTATAAAGTTTAAATGAAAAATAACTTAATTTTTTTTGTAATTAGGAAAATATTTTTATTAATTTTTTTAATATTTTCAATATTTTTTAAAATATATTTTCTTAAAATAAATAGAGCTAAATATATATAAAAAAAATTGAGATTTAATTATATGAAATATAAAATCCTTGTGTTAAGGCGTCCTCTTCTCTTTCAACACATGAGCATGTGGATCACCACCACCCTCACCCACAGTGAGAGAATCTCCACAACCTAGCTTCACCGTTTTCAAGCATTCTAAGATATTATAAAGGAAAAATTATTTTTTAGTCCTTAAAGTATGTCATAATTACACTAAAAAATACTTTCATCAAGGAGAGTAATTTGATCTTTTTTTCATTCAATTAACAAATAATATAAATAGAGAGACTTAAAATTGTATAAATTCAAAATCAAGAACAAAATCAACGAGTTTTAAAAATTGAGTAACATATGATTATAACATATTTCAGGGATTAAAAAGTAATTTTCTCAATTAGAAAACAAGCAATACGCCCATAACAATCAGTGCATGCTGCCTCCCAAAACAATAAAATAATTGAGTGTGTATTTTTATGTGTATGCATAAAGCCAAGGATTAAAAAGAAGAAAAAAAAAGGGCAAGGAAAAAGGGTACTTTGCTTATTAGGGTGTTCCTTATTTGAAACTTAGACGCTAACCTTGGCCTTTATTATTTAACAAGGGAGCATAGAAGCGACTTGTGATTGGGACAATCTTAAGCTCTCGTAGGGCCAAAGGTAATGGTGTATTAACACACCTCAATACATACAAACACATGACTGGGGGATAACACACATTACTATCTTGGTCTCACAAAGGGCTGACACCATTATTTTTTGGTGTGGGTGTTTTGATTTGATTTGCTTGCTCTTTTAGATTTTTATTTTTTAATTTTTTGAAAAGCTTTTTTAGATATTTTAGTTCATATAACTCTGCAGGATTTGATATGCTCATTATGGCCAAGCTATCACATTTCTTCCTCCTTTCTATCTTCATTTTATTTCAAAAATCATGGATAATATTTGATTCTCACATCTCAACACCAACCCATTTGGCCATTTCAGCATATTAATAAGAGATCTTTCTTTATATTTATTGTTGGTATTGGATTATTTAATATATTTTATTTGAATTTTTAAGGAAAACAAAAACATGTGCAACCCAGTGCAAGATGGTTGCAGCAGACAAGAAACACTAAATTTTAAGGATAAGTATTGTCTAAGAGATAAGAAAATTGTGATGATACGTACATATCAAACACACACAAACAGAGATTCTTTTCTCAATGCCTTTAATTGATAAAACAAAAGGCAGTTTCTGAAAAATGGGTAATAGCTAATTGCAACTAGTGTTTTGGACTCACCTTAGACAAGAACATTATTAATTCTTTTAACACAGTATTGAAAAAGATCCACAAAACGACTTGTCATTCAGTAAATGCAACAAGGTCCTACCAATGGTGAGATGGTCAATTTCCAATTGTGTCAATTTTAGTAGTACTCATCATCAGCCACACGCAGCTGGTTTACTGTGGCGAAGAAAATGGTATGGGATTGTTTTGGATCAAGTTTGATTGAAGCAGAGTCAGGTCCTGGAATATGATCAGATTGGCTTTAGTCTGAGATTGTTCAGTCCTGAGTGCAGACCCAAGACCTAACGCCTAAAGCAAAAATAATGAGAAGACTGGTATAGCCGCAAAGTCCAACTGAACCTAGAAATGGTATCATAAACTTTGTCCATTAATATGAGCATCTCTTGCCCATTTGCAGAGTATTTTCAGTTAGCAATGTTCCTATGTATTTAAAAAAATTTTATTTTTTTTTTAACAGAAAAATAAAAAGGTGAAGGCTCGAACTTTAGTTTAACAGATGAGTAATAGCAGATTAAGCTTTAAAATTTCAAGTCAGGTTGGTGGGATGTATGAGAATGAGAATGAGAAGAAATTATAACCCATATGAACATGAAGGAATCCAAATTAAAAAAGGGTGTCGAAGAGAAGAAAAGAAAGTGGAACATGGGAGTGACACGTGGGAGAAGCTCGGTTTCACAGCCAATTCCGGCCCCTCCACGTCCTGCCGGACCACTTTCTCCGATGGTCCGTACTGCATGGATTCCTCAGTTTTATCACTTTCTGTTTGTATAGTAGCAGTCCCACCTAGTAAGATATTGGCATTGTCATTTCGTTTTCACTTCTCTGTTGTTAATTAATTCTCTTTGTATATATCATCTGCCATATTAGAGGTGAAAAATGGCTAGGATATAATTTTATTTATTTTAGAATTTATGCCAATTAAAAGAGTTTATTATTGAATATTTTTAGAGTTAAAATTCTTTATGTTTTTATATTGAATCTATGAATCAATGGGAAAAGTAACTAGTTTGTTTTAATGTTGAAAATGGGTTGTGGCTTTGATTCATTCCCATATCACATGACAATGTTTGTTGAAACAGAGTTTGCTATTTCCCATGAAATTTGATAATAAAAAAAGGGATTAGACACTTGCTTTTCTGGCGTAAACTTTGCCATGCTATTTGGATCTCCGGCCCCAAATTTCGATAATGAAATTTATTGTACGCATCGATTTGTCACTTTCACCAAACAAATTTGTGCAAATATATTTGATCAAAGAATTCAACTTTCAATCTCCAAGGAAATCCTTTGAGTCCAATACAAGTAGTTGAGAAATGCCTTTTTTTTTTTTTTTTTTTACCTCCTTGAATCCAAACAATGGGTTAAGTTTTGGGTAAAAGTAAAGTTATTGCAAAGAAAGATGAAATTTGTCAGCAATGAACATTGAGAGAGAACTGCAACTCGTGTCGCTATACCGCCAACCCTATTTTAGAGGTCCCCCACTTCTTTTCCTCTTCTCTTCTCCTTCATTTTTGTTGCTATTTCATTTTGAATTCCTCAATTTAAATTCAATATAGATATATTGGATAACTGAATTCTCATTTCATCCGCAACTCATTTGTTGAATGAATTCCACTGGGTTCATTAACGATTTAATTTTAATCAACTTAATAGGTTAATTTTATAAGTGTAAATGAATAAATGCAATTCGAGTCTCAACTCAAATAATTTAAATAATTAATTAAGCAAGTTTAAATATTATAATACTCTAGTTGACAAATTTAATTAAGTATTTAATTTTTACATAATTTTAAATATATTTTATATTATATATTGTATTTAAATAATAAATATTGCTTTAAATATTAAATTAAAATATCAGCTCAAACTTATTAAGTTTAAATTTGCAAATACTAAAGATTTCTTTTAATTTATACTGATAATTTAGTTAAGTTAGGCTGAATTAATTTAAATATTTTAAATATTTAACGGAGTTAAATTTGAGTATGAGAAATAAAATTTAATAAATTGAGTTTTGAGTCTCAAATTTTTTTAATAAAATTGTACGTAAATTTTGATAAATTTAATTACATTATTAAATGTCTATTTAATTGGATATCTATCTATATCTAGCTATAGTACATAATTAAATACAACTAATATATTATAAACATATGATAAAATTATATATAATTATTGTGATTGATATGTAAAATAATTAAAAAAGTTATACGTTATATTATTTATTTTAATATTTAAAAGATATAGCTATTAATTTATTAAAAATTTTTACATAATTTTATTATGAAATATTTATTAAAAAAATTAAGAAATAAAAAATTAATAAAAAGTATCAAATAATATTTAATAAATAAAAAATGAATATATGAGATAACTAATACAAAATTTAAGGCATTTTTTAATGCGCTAGATATATATTTATATAAAAAAAATTAATTTAGTTACTTCCTGAATAAAAGTAGAACTATCTTAGAGTTTGAATCATAGCAGCTCAAAAGTTTTAAAATTAAAATTTTATCTATAATATTTTTTTTAAATAACAATTTATTTTCTAAATTTTTTTTTAAAATTAAAATTTCTCCTATAAATTTAAGTATATATTTTATAAAAATTTGTCGTTTGTCTTTGTCTCTCCATTATTGATATCTTTGTTTTGGCATTTGTAATTTTATATAAATTTCATTTATTTTTTATATTATTTAAATTTTTTTTTATCATCAAAACATATAAGTGTGTTAAATGTGTTTAGCAATTCATAGTCATAATTACCATAACAAATGCGTGTCCGAGCAGTTCCACACCACGCGTCATATCTCGCGATATCTCACCAAAAGATCATTTTCTTTCTCCTTTCCTTTTTCTCAAACGCAACTCTGATCAACTTAAACTTTCCATTTTACCATTCTGCCACTCCCGCTCTTCATTACCCCACCTTCTCTCTTTTCTTCTTCCTCTTCCATTGCCATATATATTCATAAGTTCAAAGCGTGCTCTTGATATAGCCCCTTCACTACAACTAGATTTTTCCCTTTTTTCTTTTTTTAATAAGAAAGTGGAAAATCTCTCTCCTTTTTGGCTATCTCCTCTTAATTGAATCTCTCAGTTCAAGAGCTCAGGTTTATGTCCACTTACAGTATATTTATGTTTGTAGGTATATTTTGCATTCATGTTTTTTGATTTATTGGTTTTGGGGTTGGTTTGATTTGCAGGGAGTGTGTTCGTTTGATGTGACGTTTTTTTTGGGGGCTAATGGTAATGAAAATGAGGGTCAAGGAAATGCACCCGCTTTGCTGCATCTCGCTGGAGAGCCCCGGAATCGGGAACCAGTCGCCTGATGCGTCGTTGACCAGGACGAGATCCTTGCCTGTTGGGTTTTCCGGCGGATCTGATGGCAATGCGGGGCGGATTACAGCGGGATCGGAGGCTACCGTAGCTGGAGTGCTATACAAGTGGACGAATTACAGCAAGGGGTGGAGATCACGGTGGTTCTTACTTAAAAACGGCGTTCTCTCTTACTCAAAGATTCGGCGGCCTGAGAATCTGAATTTGTTAACCCCTAATGATGATGTGAGACTGATCGGAGAAATCTCTACCAATCGGCTATCGAGGATGGACAGTGGAAGTTGTCGCCGGAAGCCGCAGAAAAGTGTTGGCATTGTTCATTTAAAGGTATATTTAATAACTGAGAATCAAAATTCGTTCGAAAAAAGAACTAATAATCAAAATAAAAGCAAACACCAAAAAGAAAATTAAAATTGACAGGAGAAACCGGGAAATGATCCGAGCGAGCGAGAGAGAGAGAGAGAGAGAGAGAGAGAGAGTTAGCAGTGCGATCTGGACATGGAAGCGTTAGTTTTTATGAATTTTTGGCAGTATTGGGGAAAGTTTTGCCAAGACGGGAAACATTTTGAATAAAAAATGTGACATTGCAGTTTTTACCAATTTGATCAAATTGTTTCCTTTCTAATTTCTGGTATCTGTCGACATAAATAAGCGAAGAGGGGCGTTGATACCTGAGATAGAAAGAGTAAATTGTGCGGGTTATGAACCGCAGGTTTCTTGCATTGCTCAGAGTGTGCTCTATCAGCGGCCAAAACCCAAAAGGTTTTTAATTTTTATTCATCTCTTTACCTTCTTTTTACGGTGATTTCAATTTCATCTTTTCTCTCTTTACCTTATTTTTTTTAAATCTTCGAAAAAAAAAATATCTTTCTTTTTTTAAACAGTTTAACTGGTTGTTAATGTTAAGTGGGTCACATCAGCAGGTTGGTTTGTGGGTGTGAGGGTTGCTAAGGTAGGGGACGCTGTAGGTTTAGGTATTCAGCTGAGGTCACATCATTGGTTTTGAGTGGATGGATTTGAGCTATCTCAGATGATCCTTCAATTTCTTGCCCTGATTTTTTTTTTTTCAGGTTTTGACCAGTTGTCTTCCAATCTTTCTCAGATTCCCATCCCATCTAAATCTAATTTAATCTAATCCAAAAATTTTACTTGTCAACTTCCGGGGTATTTGTTTACTTCAAGGCATTTGTATCTCCTACTGTGTTTCTTTGCAATCTTTTTAGGTTTTGGCTTTGGGTATTTCGTCTTCATCCTCTTTATTTTCTGTTTTCTTTTCTAAGTTCTATGAACAGTTATCTAATCAAACGGTTGGCGGAGAAGAAACTTTGAACAGCGAAGCCATCAAACGGTAGGGATGGTGTGGAGTGTGTTTCTCTCAAGTTATGAAACGGGGTTTCGTTCGTTGCTGGCTTTGATTATTATTTTTCTTTGATAGTGTTTCAAGATACCTTTGTTTTTTATTTTTTTTTAATGAACAGTGTTCTTCGGGCTATGACTCTGGGTTTTATTCTATAGCATCTTTAGTGACGAAATAAATAAAGGAAAAAAAAAAAAGATTTTGGAGACTTCGAGACTAGTAGGTGGCGCTTGATTCATTACGCCTCATTTGCTATGCTGGATATGATTAAGGATATTTCTGCGACTGCGAGTATTATAAGCATATTCTTTTTTAATTTCGAGATCCGAATGCTGATTTCAATCTCATGTTCTTTCTGGGCAGTTTTGAGTTTTGATCACTCGAGAATACTGGGTTCTTTTGGGGTTCTACAACGGGGACTTCATAGAACGTCTTATTTGGAGCTTTAAACCTTAGTGGTGGTGTTTGAGCTAAAGAATTGTTTTTGCTTTCGCTTGGGTTGGTTTCTTGGTGACCTGTGGATAAACTTAGTTCTAGTTTAATGGTTTCTCTTCTGGGCATGCCTGTCATTGGATAGTAATATGCTACTTATCCAAAAATTTGAACTTTCATTCATACATTTATTCCCTTATGTTTATCTATGTTAGCACATTATTATTAATTTGTAACAAATGCAATTCTTGCAAATATTTATGAGGAGCTTTCTCAATTTCTATAGCAGATCTCGTCATTCCGAGAGAGCAAGTCCGATGATAGGCGATTTTACATATTTACAGCTACGAAGACACTTCATCTGAGAACTGATTCAAAAGGAGATAGGGTGGCTTGGATACAAGCTTTGGTCTCAACCAGGAGCCTCTTTCCATCAAGATCACTAAATGATAGTTTCTCCCTTGTACCAAAAGATTTGTCTATTTCAACAGAAAGGCTTAAAAAGCGCTTACTTGAAGAGGGTGTCATTGAGAACCTAGTCAAGGATTGTGAGCAGATCATGCTGTCTGAATTCTCCGAAATACAAGGACAACTTAAATTACTTTGCGAGGAACGCTCCAATTTGCTAGACACATTGAGGCAATTAGAGGTAACTTTGTAACTGTTATGATTTGTTGATGCAGACATCCTTCCAAAGATCTTTAGTCAATTAATTTTTCTTTTGGATGGGGTTTTAATCTAATGCAGATTGATTAAATTCTCATTGCATTTTCCGTTTTAATTTTAAAACTATAAATTGATTTGAGGGGTGGATGTGATAAATTCAAGTGGACCACTTCTGCAATCAGGAAACAAAACCTTTTCATAAATACTTGTGGCCATATATGAAACTTTTTCTTCTCTAAATTTTTTTATCATTCAAGGCAATGTTTTTACTCAATTCTAAATCAGATTCTTTTCTTGTGTGCAATTTTCATTAACCACTTCTACTTGTCTCAAGTCTTTGTAGCTGTTCTTACTGATCTTTTATTACGCATCAACATGACAGGTTTAGCCTTTTCTCTCATGCGTCTTCATTTGGTTGTCTGTTGATTTCATGTAATACCATTTTTTTTTAATCATTTTGGACCACAATAATATTGAAGTCGTGTTTCCTATTGTTTCTCTCATAAATTTCTCAAAGATGAAACCTCTTATTTAGCCACTGATATATATTTGGCAGCATTAGGATATTTTCAAAACATATGATATTATAGATATATGTTTTTATGATCTTTTGTATCAAGGCCAAAAACACCTAATACTCACACTTCCGATCAATATGAAGTTTAAACTAGTAAGATTGACCAAGTCTGTTAAATGTTTTTATAGATGGCTAATGGTAATAGGTTATATTAGGTTAATCAATGAAAATATTTTTTTGCTACGGTTGTTCAAATATTGCTTGTTCTTGTTAATTCATTGTATTTTAGTAGTTAAGTTGTTTAATGCATTTGCAGGGCCTTTTTATTTGTTTTTTCATATAAATTTTCAATTCTGCCTGCTGATAAATGACATATTCAACCACTGATTATTTTCAAGGTTTTTCATGTCTCCGACCATAAGTTGGAGTTTTCAAATTTCCATTTCTAGTTTCACATTGTTTACTATCTCTATCTCAAACAATAATTTCGTCCATAAAATTTGGCCCATTCAGGCTGAGGTTAGATATCTTTTCCATCCCTTCTGAACAATTTTGATTTCTTTTACAAATGACATTCGTTTCTTTAAGTTGCATTTTCAAGTCTAAAAGTTCCCTGGCTGAAGTGAATGTTGCATTTCGTTTTTCTTGTTTCTTTATTATTATTAATTTTTTTTTCCCAATTATGTTCTCGAAGTCCAATCATCTACCCTGCAGGTGGTTGGTTTTCAAGGAAGTTTGGGCATGCTTAATGTGATAACAACTTGCTTTTTCTAATATCTAGCCTATCTTTAGGCATTCAAAACAGATCCTAGCTTTCCACTAGATAAAATATTCAGGTCCCGTTTCTTGAGGACATCCTTTTGGCTTTACTCAATCATCTATGTTTTTAAATTGACTACAAGTACATGTGGGCTTTTAAATTGAAAAATGTGCATAAGAATTATTGAGGTTTCTCTTTACCTGTTATGCAAACAGATTTCCCAGTTACAGGCGCTATTTCTGCCAATCACATAGAAAATCAGATTCCTTCTGTTCTTGTAATTGGTTATTTGGAAAGTAGGGAACAGTGCTAATGAATCACTTAATAATTATATTCATTAACTTATTAGTAGTAAGAATTAGCTACTGTGTTCTGCTGAACATAGGCATATTTGGAAAGTTTTTCAAGACATTAAATTGCCTTAGCATTTGTGATGAACTGTTAGCGACATAAGATTTTTATCCTGGAATTGCTTGTCATATACATTCTTTGACAAATTTTATATGAAAATTATCAGCATTCTAATAATTGGCTCAGTCATATTTATGCACTTGCTGAAACATTTTGTTGTACAACTTATGTTTCTCATCATATGTGTTTTCTGTTATGCGGTTTCATTTTCATCATAATATCCACTGCTCTAACTGTCATTTTGTAAATTATATTACTTCTCAAATAAACTTGAATCATATGAATTGAATGTCAAGAATCTTTCCTTTGCTTATGCAGGCGGCCAATATTGAAGCTGAAACATCTGGAATTCCAGATGGTGAATTTCAATTGACAAAGCATGAATTTTCAAGTTTAGGGCGTGGAAAATTAAGTGGTACAAGCATGAATTACTTCAGCTTCTTGTTAATTTTGTTGATTTTGGATCTATCAAATTTCCTTGTCACTGCTTTATCATAGAGCAAATTCAAAGTGTGCTAGGTATACTTATTTGAAGTTTATACGGAAAATGACCATGACCTTCATTTTGGTTTTCTGTTTTAGTCCCTATAGTTTTGGTTCGTTAAATTTAGCATATGAAAATTTGTCATTGCACAAAATTTTGTAGCCATAGTTTGTTAATTTTGTTTCCTGCTCTTTCAAGATGCATCAATGACTATATTTTGGCTTTTTGGCCTGCACTCTTAATTCTCATTATCCATTTTTATTTTTTGGATTTCAGAATGTAGCACTACAGAATCATCTGATGATATTGAGAAACAAGAATTTGAGGAAGTGTCAGAAGAAGATGAGGTCTCCTTTTACGATACAAAAGAGTATTTTACTGAACCTACAGTTATTCATGGATCAATAAAAGAAGCTGCCAGTCAGTGTGAGAAACACAGGGAACACAATCAAATTGATAATGAGGAGAAGATGCTTGCCAAGATGCAACTTTGTCATTCTGGATATCCACACATTGAAAGGCGAAAGAAGCTTCCTGACCCAGTTGAGAAGGAGAAAGGGGTTAGTCTGTGGTCTATGATCAAAGACAATGTGGGGAAGGATCTCACACGAGTTTGTCTCCCTGTTTACTTCAATGAACCAATATCATCTCTTCAGAAGTGCTTTGAGGACTTGGAGTATTCTTATCTTTTGGACCAAGCATATGAATATGGAAAAGGAGTAAGATTTCCATACAGTTCTTGGTTTGTTACATATTGTGGGTCTTGATTCAAATGAACATTTCGCCCCTTTATGATGCAGTATGTATATTAATATTGGTCTAGTTAAAAATATTTTGTTGTTGCTTTTTGTTTTCGTTTTTTCATTTTGTGTATGTGTGTTTCCTCCTCTGCTTTCTTGCCATGCTTGATCTTTATAGGAGATCCCCAGGAGATATGTTTGTGCACATTCAAATGTTTTATAAGAGATGGTAAATAACTCAAGGGGCATGCATCAATGGAGATTGGTGGATTCCATTCTGTTTCAAATTAAAACTTTAATAAGGTGCATACACTTTTGGTAACAACTAGTTATATGCTTGTAAGTACTTCAAATATTTGAATATAAAAGTGAATTTAAGGATTTTGACAAATTGCCTTATTTTCTATTTTCTTTACTATTTGGTAGTGATACCTTATAATGATGCTGAATTGTTACTATTTTGCCTGATAGATGTTTGTTTTAGCCACTTTCAGAATAGCTGTAAAATTATGTTAATAGGAAGGCAAAACGTGGGAACATAAATTGTCAAGCATGCAATAAAATAATTGAATTATTATTCCCAATTCCTTCCCTTATAAAGGTTCTTTGGCATGTTTTGTACAAAAAAATTTTCATGAACAGAGTTTCATTTGATTGCTAATCAATTCTGATTTTATGTTCCTCTGGGTTTTGTACTTTTTAGGGAAATAGTCTCCTGAGGATCGTATATGTTTCTGCATTTGCTGTTTCTGGATATGCTTCTTCTGAAGGCAGGCACTGCAAACCCTTCAATCCTTTGCTTGGAGAAACTTATGAAGCTGACTTTCCTGATAGAGGAGTTCGTTTCTTCTCTGAGAAGGTCAGTAGTAATTATTATGAACTTAAGTTGACGGTATGGAAATTAAGCTGTGCTTGACGTTCTTTCTTTTGTTTCAACAAATAGTGATAACAATGATTTGAAGCAAGATGAATGAGGGAATTAGTGAAATCCATGGAGTTGGACAAAATTCATCATTTGGTTTAGATAATTAAAGAAGGAATGAATGGATTTTACCAAATCATCCCTCCGCTCAAATCCCCTCAAAATGAGGGATTTAAATTTCCTTGTAGGTGGTGCCATTTCATATTAATGAGAAGAAAATTTTATCATATTTTTTAATTGTTTGCAATTAATCTTCAATTCCTAGGATTTTAATTCTGTACTAAACAAAGGATATTCTCTAAATCCGTAGGATTAAAATTTAAAAATCCAGGTATGAAAGATCAGGATAGCTTCTTTGGCAGAGACTGGAAGTAAATGAAATGCGGAAACATTTAGGAGAACATGTTTTGGGTTCGAGTCCTCTGGGTGATTCTAGAAAGCAAAAGGGTGTGCCTAACTTTTTCTCACAGGGAGAATCAAATGCCACAAATACAACACATGGAAGAGAACTACATGTTTTTAGTCACATGCAGGCTTAGATGGGAAGAGATTCTCCTATGAAGGGAAATTTTGATGCATTTTCTAAAGTTCTTCACAAAAATGATGAAATGAAATTTTAATTGCAAAATATTGAAGCATTCTTTGAGTAATACTTAGGATGTGCCATGATACATGATGGCAATTTAATGACACTGGTCATGAATGCTGGTCTTCTGACACATATGTTTCAATGTTATTTGAGTTAAAACAGGTTAGTCATCACCCAACTCTCATTGCCTGCCACTGTGAAGGTAGAGGGTGGAAGTTTTCAGCTGATAGCAACCTCCGCACAAAATTTTGGGGTCGGTCAATTCAGCTTGATCCTGTTGGAGTTCTGACCCTGGAGTTTGATGATGGTGAAATATTTCAATGGAGCAAGGTATATACTGCTGGAGGATTGTGCTCAGGCAGGACTAAATTCTTTCAATCTTCTGCCTTTTTCTTTCGTATAGTGCTTTTGTATTGAATGGGTTCAATTGTTTGTCAGGTGACGACAACGATTTACAATCTTATCCTCGGTAAAGTGTATTGTGATCACCATGGAATAATGCATATACGTGGAAATCGACAATATTCATGCAAACTCAAGTTCAAAGAACAATCAATTCTAGACAGAAATCCTCACCAGGTCAGTAATCCTACTTGTGTCAAATTTTGCTTATTTGTTTGAAAATTGATGAATGGAAGTATTTAATCTTATGAATTTTGCCAAATGCTCTGTACTGGCGTGATAAATCTCCACGCTTGTTAGGTTTACATGCAATTTCACTTAATAGGATACAGCATGGCTTGTCTGAGTTATTTATCTGATGCATTATTCAATTTTATTTCTAATGCTTATATCTACATAGGTTAATGGGTTTGTTGAAGATGTCTCGGGGAAAAAAGTTGCTACATTATTTGGGAAGTGGGATGACAGCATGTATTATACTGAAGGCGATGGGAGTAGCAAGACAAAAGATTTCAATTCCTCATCTAGTGCCACCTTGCTTTGGAAAAGTACAAAGCCACCTCCTAATGTCACTCGGTACAATTTAACGTCATTTGCGATCACTCTGAATGAATTAACACCTGGACTGAAGGTAGAGATGATGTATTAAATAAAATTGCTACTATGCAATTTCATTTTTCTCTTATGCATCTCTAATTGTTTTTTATAGCCATGTCTGATCCCGGGTATTTGATCACGGATTAAGGAGAAGCTCCCACCTACGGATTCCAGGCTTAGACCAGACCAACGGCATCTGGAGAATGGGGAATATGAGAAGGCAAATGCAGAGAAACAACGGTTGGAGAAGCGGCAAAGAATGGTACATCTGACAGCTTTTTATTTCTTGACATAATTATAAACAACACATGATTGCAGATCAAGTTGAATTATAATGTTGACAATATGCATAACTACTTGATTGGGGTTATGTTGGCAACCTAATTTATGTATATGGCTAAACCTCAATATTGCAAAGTGAAATTAGTTGAGTAACCAGTGACAGTCTAGTGAAGTATTAAATCCTGAATGTTGAATGAAATCAGTAGAATAGTGATCATTGTACTTTCTCTATATCCTATGCAGTCGAGGAAATTACAAGAGCATGGATGGAAGCCCAGGTGGTTTCAGAGAGAAGGTGAAGATGGACCTTTCTACTATGCTGGTGGTTACTGGGAAGCACGAGAACAGGGAAATTGGGAGGGATGCCCAAATATTTTTGGTGAATTCAACGAAGATATTGCACAATCCTTTGAAGGGTCTTGACTTTTATTTAGGTATCTACCCTTCTGGAAAACTGCACTTTTTAACTTTCTTAAAACCACAGATCATCATATTGTGTTGCTTTGTAATAGTAGATTCATCTTGGCGCATGTTTGTTATGAAAGGGACTGAAAAACATTGATTCTTTTTTCATTATGAAATGTTAATTAGAGCCTGAATAGGAGGTAGTATTCATTTGTCTGAGTCATGAAATTCAATGAACTGCACTTGTTTCTGTGGACTAGCTGCAATCCGTATTCACCACCACTGTGCCATCTGGTTGTAGTTTAGATTTTGACTCAGTTATAATGGTAATAAACAAAAGGGTGCTATTTTGACCATTTCTTTTAGATCTCATCTCATGCAAACTTTCTGATATCCAGCAGAAAGAACTGTCACAGAGACGCTGTGCGCATTAATTGGTGTGGCTTCCGGATTCTAGCCACTTACAAGATCCTGGTCCAAGGCGGCAAGTTTTCCAGCGAGTGAAGAAAGTCATTTTTTCATTTTACAGAGGATAATATTTCTTTGTAGCATATTATTTCTAATTGTCTGCTGTAGGGATGTTGTTTGTGTAATGTAGTTTCTCTCTTGTGTAGTTCCTTGAATTGTACTGGCTAGCAGCTGATAATTTTATTTTGATATTTATTTGTATTTCTTTGCTAGAAATAAATGAAAAAAAGAAAAGGAAAAAGGAAATGTATCATTATCATGATTCAAAAATTAGCTACTTTCACGATTTGTAATTGACAGTGATTTTGTAAAAAGAAAGATATATAGGGTGGGGCCTTAATTTAAAAGGAATTACCCATATTGAACACTGTCTTTCATCTTTTTTTTTTTCAAACGGAATCGAACCATGGCCCCTGAATATAGAAAAATCAAAAGTTTAAACCATGAGACCGCACCCACTCCCTTTCAAAGCCTCTTAACTTGTAACTAGCAATGGCAAGTGCGCAAAAGAAGAGGAAATTCTAGTACTTGCATCTTATCAAGATTAAGAAGTTTAACTGGTGGCAATTTCAAAAAAAAAAAAAAAAAGAGTTTATTTGGTGGTCCCTCCCTCCAATCAACCATTTTGGTCATTTACATTAAAGAAGACATAATCTACTGTTCCTGATTTGGATATAGGAATTGACATCCCACCAAAAGCGTGTGATGTCTCTCTGGCAACGTAGGACTAGGGGTTACTTTATCACATTCCGCATGGCGATGGATTTCTTTCAAAGCCACAATATGATTCCACTTTCCCTTGAAGATAATGACATATTTTGCTCAAGTCCTACTTGTCATCTCTGCATTTGCATGGATTTGGAAGACACCTTTAATGATTGCTGATGAGAAATGGAATCAATCAAGTGGCCATTTACTCATTTGTTTAATGCACAAGTTGCGGGTAATTACTAATTAATGGCCCTTTAATTCCATCTGCTTAAGGAACGTTTCAATCACATTGTTTTTTGGTCTTTTTTGACCCAATTCACAAAATGGGATTTTTGTTCTAATTTGTTTTAGACAACGATGTTTGCGGATATTAGAGAAAAACAGTAATGTTATTCGATCAGATCTCGTCAGATCAACAACATTTTCTAATTATATGTGCTAAAAAAATGTTGCATAAGTGGTCTCGCTGGCAATCATATGATCACATTAGTTGCTTGCATGTCTGGGCATGTTCAATCATGTTTCTTGTCATTACTATTAGAATAGCCTTGGCCTTCAGTTCTCAATGGATGGAATTTCGATCTTTATCCAAGTGGAATTTTAAAGATGACAATGACTAGATGGGACAGGTTGCCAATTACGTGAAAAATTATTTTGAACAATCTTTCCTTGTCTCCAATTGTTGGTCCTTGATTTTTGTTTTCATGTACTGATCTGTTCCTAAGCGCGCCAGTTTGATCTACTTCATTGGTTTCTTCAATTCATTTAGACTTTGATTATGATTTTTCTAGTCATGTATACAAATATATTTCTTTATTTTTGCTTTATCAAAAAGTTAAACATCTTGTTCATCTTTTGCTTCTATTCATACACTTGGTAGATACAAAATTATTGAAAGCAAAAGTCTTGTCCAAAAAAAAAAAAAATTCCTTCAGTGCATTGCATGCTCATCAAGTTCCTTCAGTTCAATGCCTACCTCAGCTAAGTCTCTTGTCCTTGTAGACATACCATTTAGCACAAGCCAAAAATATAACAAAATTCAAAGCACTCAAAATGACCAATAGCCAGTAGAAATCATAAAGCTTCCCTTGGTTCAGATTATCTGCTAGCCATGGCTTGTGTCCTGTCACCTTGTGCACTACAGTAACCAACAAAGAGCTAAAGAAAAATCCTAGTGAAAGAGTGCTCAAAAACAGCCCTGTGCTCATTGTCTTCATTCCTTTAGGGCACTCCCTTAGGAAGAAATCAAGCTGCCCAATATATGTAAATGCTTCACCAGAACCCACAAAGAAAAACTGAGGGACCAGCCAGAACACACTTAATGGGATCTCAGCCGTTGGATCGTTGGTCAAACCATGTGATCTTGCGGCTCTCAACCTCTTTAATTCACAGAGTGCTGCCGCTATCATTGCAATAATGGAGAAGACCAAACCCACAGCTATGCGTTGCAAGGGGGTTAGCCCATGTTGTTTCTTGAGAACTTTTTTAGCAACAGGAACTATAAGCCTGTCATAAACTGGCACGGTCAAGAGAATGCTACCAACAAAGAGCACTGTTAGGGAGGCTGCAGGTATTTGGAAAGATTTTCCAATGTGACGGTCCATGGTAGTTGCTTGTGACACAGAAAATGTAGTCATTTGGGCATACACCGTCCAAAACATAATAGTGGTAGCCCAAATGGGTAACATTCTAAGCACCATTTTCACTTCCTCAACGTCTGTTAGAGTTGCTAGATTCCACTTGTTCACCACGTTGATTTCTGGATCCTTCATGGCTGCTCTATCCAGGAAACTGCACCATTAAAGTAAATCATAAGTCAAGATACATAATTAAAGAAGAGATTAGAAAAGAAAAAAAAACTGCAAGATAAACACCCATGAACCTAGCAGGAAATAATTGGTGGGTCCTATAATGACTAATAAATATGTTTTGTCGTTTGTTCTTTTATGTCATCTCGGTCACATGTCAGGCCAAAACCTGCAGGGAGAAGGTTATAAAAACTTCTATAATTAGACAGCGATAAACAGTGCACATATTCAATAAATTTTATATGTTCAAGAATTCTTGTGTCCGTGAGTTATAGCAGGGGAAGGTGTGAACTGAAGGCAATACCCTTGAGGATCGATTTGGAGACATAAACTGGCCTTCAGTTTACAATATTTTGTAGTACTATATTTACGGTGACCAAAAATTAGGTGAAGAATCTATAAATTTCAACAAATCCTGTCATCCCCCCACACAACCCCCCCCTCCAAAAAAAAAAAAAAAAAAAAGAAAACCAAAACACAAGCACCTCCCAATTGATCTCACTGAATATGAGAAGAAATATTCAAATTATTTGGGACTATAAGGTCTTTACATGGGATTTTGGGGCTGAAGCTATCAAGATTTGGGGGGCTAGCTAGCTGGCTCAAGTCAGATGGCAAATGTGATAGTTTTAGGCTTTTAGCTTGCTAGCGAAGAATATGATATATATATATATATATATTCTCTGATTCCAATTAAGTCATTGGGCACATGATACTCTACTGTTATGCTAACCTAAATGAGAGCTATTTTGTCCTCCGATAGCTAAACAGAGAACAAGTTAAAAAATGACCACATAAATATGACGCACCTCTTTTCATTTGTAGCAATAACTGGTTTCGGCTTGTACATAGCACACAGACTCGGAACTACAAAACAAATTTTGTTGTCCATTTTCACAGAGGCAGTCTATGTCTAGACTCTAATTTAAGAATATGAGAACAATAATTATGCATTCAGATTGGCTAGCACCAACACATTATATATGTATATCCACAAG
Source organism: Hevea brasiliensis (assembly GCF_030052815.1). Classification (NCBI taxonomy): domain Eukaryota; kingdom Viridiplantae; phylum Streptophyta; class Magnoliopsida; order Malpighiales; family Euphorbiaceae; genus Hevea; species Hevea brasiliensis. The sequence goes on along the minus strand of NC_079501.1, from coordinate 26,123,647 downwards.
AGTGACCCACATGGACGGATAATTACTTAAGCATACTGCCAACTACCCTAATTAATTATTAGTCCATACTGCGATCATTTGTACTAAAGTTAGTCTCTCCTAGCTAGTTGAAATCTTTCCATATTAATGTAAATTCAACAACGTTAAAAAAAAAAAAGGAAAATAAATAAAGAAAAGGAGTTGCTAAAGTTGGTTGAAGTAGCTAGCTAGGTTCAATAAAAGACTAACCGGAATTGATTGCTGTGGGGAAGTTGTTGCTTCTTCTTGTGTCCCCCTTCAATAACATCAACATCGTAAAGAAATGATGGATCTGAAGGCATTTCCAAGTGACTTTTCCTCCAAGCAGCCGCAAACACAGTGGCAATCTGTGTCAATGGACTACCTACCAATTTCTTGAACCGGTATCGCCTTGTGCCTGATAGGTACACGATTAGGCCTAGCACAATAGCACAAGCACATATGCCATACCCCCACCTTCTCCCTATATTATCTTGTATGTATACAAGAACTGTAACTGCACCCAGTGAGCCAATGTTTATCAAGAAGAAGAACCAATGGAAGAAGCTTGCCATTTGTTTTCTCTCTTTATGGTCTGTCTCGTAAAATTGATCCGAACCAAAGCCCGAGACACTTGATTTGAGACCTCCGGTGCCCAGGGCGTACATGTATAGGGCTAAGTATAGAATTGTCATTTGCTTGCTGTTTGCAGGAATGCAACCGGTGTCGTTTACGCATTTTGGTGGCCTCAAGCTTGGGATTGCGGTTGAGATGGTCAAGATTGTGATACCCTACAAAAAAATAAAATAATAATAATAATAATAATAATAATAATAAGGAAGAATATTTTTATCATCATGACCAAAAACTGGTGCTGTATTGTCTAAAAAGAAAAGAAAAATGTAAAGAACGTGCACCCACAAACTTCAGGTGCAGGTAAAGGGGAGAGGCAGGGTTGGTGCTCCATGGCTTTCGTTTTTCAGTGTATGTTTTTGTTTTATTATCTTTCCAAGAAAGAAAAGGACAAATTTTTTCTTGTTTCATTCTTTGGTCACCAAATAAAACTGTTTAAATAGGGGTTGGTGGCCTTAATTACCATTGCTTGCACGGTGGCAAAGATGGCGATGGTGAGATACCTGTCAAAAATAAGAGAAATAACAAAAGAAAGATAGTTGTCAACTCCAAATTTTGGTACAAAGGAAAAAGAAAAGAAAGATATCACAAAAATATACAAGAGCAAGGAGCGCAAGAAACTCAATATCAAACCTTCCAAGAAAAGTGTCAGCGATAAAGCCGCCAAGCAAACACAGCATAAAAGAGGTTCCAAGGAAGTTGGTGACTGTAGTGGCAGAGGTAGCATTTCCCAGGTGCATAGTACCCGTCAAATAAGTCACCAGATTAACAACGATACCTAATGTAGTAAGCCTCTCACAAGCCTCTCCCCCTAAGAAAACAATAAAATCCCAAGTATGTATATAAATAAGCTAGAGTTACAGAGAAAATAAGTCAAGAAAGAGGAAATCTAGGAGAAGAGAAAGCTTTCATATGGGAGGCGTTAATTAAGTTACCTAGAATCATGGCAGCACTTCCCCAGCCGCCAGTTTTGGAGCTCTCGGCTGGGCGGCCTTTGTAGTCCCAGGCATCTGGGAGGGTTTTGCCCAGCGTTTGAGGGAGATCAGTAGCCATTATTACTTGGTGTCGCCGTGTCTTGGGCTTGTAAAACGAGAGATACCAGTGACTGAATGGAAAAAGCTGTGGCACGATAGATGTGGAATTATTGTGGGCTTTCATAGTGGGAGCTTGGGACCTTATCATGTTCAAATATGAATATAATACTCATATGTTAACACCTGTGCCTTAATTACATGTATAAAATATACCTTTGCAATTGGAAGCATGGTTAAAGATGTATGGTTTAACGACTGCTATTTCCATCTATAGTAGAAAGGGATCATACAGTTTATCATATCAAATGAAATATAATGCGCTTTCTCCAAAAATTATATTCTAAAGTGACATCAATGATTCTTCTTCAAGGTTGTGGCTTGTGAAATATATATATATATATAATATAGTCTGTTTTTCCTCACTGACATATTTTACATAATGAGAATGCATTAATATAACTTTTCAACTCAAAATAAACTCATTTCTTTTAAAACTCATTTTTAAGTGAATTATTTTTTTTTATAAATGATATTAATAACATTAATAATAATAATAATAATAATAATAATAATAATAATAAAATTCATAGAAAATTTATCTATTAAAAAGAAATCCTTTTGATATATTCAAAAGAATATTTTTGAATTTGTTAAATCTCAATAAAATTAAAAATTAAAAATATATTAATTAAATTCAAAAAAAATTTATAGAAATTAAAATGTACCTTATTTAAAAATGTTTCAAGAATTAAAAATACTTACAATCATCCACATAATCTAAAAAAAATATTTCAAGAATTTAAGATACTTACAATCATCCACGTAATCTAAAAAAAATGTTAAAAATAGAATTTTACTTTGAAATCTACTTTCTTTCTTTAAGTAAAACTATTTATTTATTTCTCTAAAATTTACCATTTCTCACCGCAAACCTCATTTCCTAGCGAAATTTGGTTAATCCTCTAAGAAAATAAAGGTTAGAACTCTACTTTCTCTCGTTCTCTTCCTCTTTTTCTTTCTTTTTCTCCTTTTCTTTTCTTCCTTCTTCCTTCCTCACCCCTTCTCTTTTTTTTTTTTTTTCCTTCCTTTCTCACTTTTTTTTCTTATCTTTACTGGAGGCAAGGAAAAAAAAATCCAACCCATGTGCAGAAAATGAGTAATGTCTGACTGCCGAGTGTCAACCAATTTATAATTTAGTCCTTCAACTTTTGAAAATTACTTTTTCTCCTAAAACTTTAAAATGATGTTACTTTCAGGTCCATTAATATATTATGCTTTCCACACACATACTTTTTGAATATCGTTTTTCAAATAAAAAAATTCCTAAAAAATTATTTTACTAGTAACAACATATAAGTATCTTTTATATTCTTAAATACTAAATAAATTTAATCATTTATATTTTATATGAAGTAACTATTAAATTTTATTAATTTACGAAACATATCACCTTAAAGTAATATAATAAATCATAAAAAAATCACATTGGTAAGCAAATAATTATTTAATTTAATTCCTCCAGGATTTTATACATATATAATTAATTTTATGGATTAAAAATATTATAGAAAAATTATTCATTTTCTATGTTAAATCACTTTAAACTATCATTTAAATCATATACATAAAATTGTGTTGAGAAATTCATATTGAAAGAATATGAAATAAAATGATAATATATAAGTGATTAAATTATAAATTAGCTAGTATTTTGATATGTAAAATAACTTAACTATTTATATAAATTTGTATTAATAATGAATTAAATGTAATTTAACCAATACTTTTTCTCAATTTAACGATTATGAACTCATCAAAATAATGCATTTTAAGAATAAAAATAAATAAAAAATAATTAAAAAAAAAGGTTGGGTGGTGTTATATATATATAACCCTCAAATTTGTTTCTTCTTTTTTACTTTTTATTCACATTCACCCTTCATTTTAGTTTATAAAAAAATACGGTTAGGAAAGAGATTAAGAATATAAAATTCCATTTTTTATTCCTCATTTTAATTACTAAATGTCCTCCAAACATTTTTGAAATTACTAAATGGGTCGTAATCCTCTTGCTTTTTCCTTTTAATTTTTTCCTATTTTTTATTTGTGAAATGTGAATGCTAAAGTTGAATCGTGAAAAGAAGAATAAGTTTAAAATCGAAATTCGAAAGACTTGGTTACCAAACTTAAGTGGCTTATGCAGGCTAAAAGGGGCCTTTTTATGATGATCATCATCACGTCTCGTCATCTTTTGCATCTAAAGAAGTTTAATATTAATATTAATTAACAAAAGATTAAGCATGGCATCATATGTGGACAAGATCAACTCATCAGACTATATGTTGTAGATCTTTAATTTTAACGTCCTCCTTAATTCTTATTAACTGCTAAAGCTTATTGACGTAGTCTTATTTAGCCTCATGCACGCATGCGCAATTGCTTTCGCATGGCATGCATTAATTCACAAACAAGCACGATACAGAATGTTGTTATTGCCTGTGGTTTGGATTATTACTAGCTTTTTTTTTTTTTAATTGATTAAGAATATATGTACACAAATATTAGGAAAGACATATTAATATAATACTGCTACCTGTTTTTAGGTTATGTATTCCGTTGACATACGAATCATGAGGTTAGAGTACACCTGGGCATTAAGTAGAACAACAATGTCCCAATAACATTAACATATTGAAACAAGTCAATTAATTTTAATAGAATTTGTAATGAAACTCTTACCTATCCTTGGTGACCAAAAAATTCAAGATCTATATATATAATAAGTGAATTTCACCGTATATTTTAAGAGGAGGCTGACCCACCACTGAACATGTGCGATACTTTTTTAGAGTTTTCAAGTTTAATTTTCATTTATACTTCTACATAATAATTAAGTTTCTAAAATAAAAAAAATAAAAAACTAAAAATGAATTATAACACAATACAAACTACTGAATACATGAGTAAATCCATATTCAATATTAAAAGATTTTATTTAGACTTGCTTTACTATGAACTTAAAATATAAATATGTAGGATTCACACACTCACTCTCTCTCTTTATATATTTTTTAAAGATATGAACGAACCATTTATACCATTGATAGGTTAAATTTCACTCATCATTTCCAAATTTAGATGGTTATATTTATTACCGTCCTTCAACTTAATTTTTTCTCTTAAAAATCTCTTAACTTCCATTAGAGTGACACTAAAGTCCCTATGATCGGATAATGTAGGTTTAAAAGTTATTTTTCTAACATGGCAAGCATCATCGACAAAAATCATTTCTCTCCTCCCATTCCTCCCATTTCCGTTCCCTCTCGTCTCATTTTTCCTGAAGATTCCTCCCTCCTCTCTATCTCTCTCTGCTATGACACTTTCATTATCTTTCATATTTACCTCTCAATTTCTCCTCCATTCAAACAAAACCTAAATCTATATATTATTCTTCAATCATCAGTTTTGTCTTCTCTCTTCTCTCTTATTTCTCTACGTTGTTCTTCAATGAATTCCCCCCCTTTTTTTGAAAGTCAATGAATCTTTTCACTCTTTCGTACTCACCTAACCTTACCTATTTCATGAGAATTAAACTCCAAGAAACAAATAGAAAAAATGACTTTTTTTTTCACAATGGCAAAATCCTACAATCTTTAGGTCCAAGCGTACTTATCTCGACGACTGCACCTCAATCTTTCCCTCAACTCAAAGGTTGCATTTCGTGATTTGCAAAGAGAGATGAAAGATGAGAGGAGAAAGAAATAATTGTTTTATCGGAGGTGCTTCTCACATCGGAATTTAACCTGCAAACCTACAACATTTGGTAGGGAGTTTAGTGTTACTCAAATTAAAATAATTGTTTTATATGAGGTTCTCTTTTCAATATTGGGGTCCTATTCTTCCATTTTGAGGGTCTTGTCTCTCGTTAGTGGTACTTTATTTTGTTTTTGATTTTTGCAGTATTTAATGGACTTCTTTAACAGTTCAAAATACAATGTGAATATTGACTCCTTTTGGTCGTGTAGTCATTGACTTTTTAAATAGAGCTTGGTGGTGTGATATGTTCCTCTAATAAAGTTAATTTCATAGTTTAAACTCTTTTGGGAGCCATAGAGATAGTAAGTTCTCAAAAGGATAGTATTGAGGAAGATTTTTTTTATCGTTTAAAATGAAAAAAAACTAATAATTACCCGGAAGATTATTCTTCTTTGTCTATATCATTTCTGAACAAAAGTTTTCAATAATTTATATTTGTATTTTTTCTTTTTATAAGAAAATTATGATGTATTTGCTTATGAATGAACTATATATATATATATTTTTTAATCTCTTTTGAAAATTGGCTATCCCTTTCTACCTAAAAAAAAAAAAACTCATTGGTTATTAGCATACATAATAAACAAGATCACTGAGGCTTGAGCTTAGGTGTTGATAAACTAATTTTAGAAGACAAAGAAATGGGTTTTGAGAAGACTTATGATAGGTCGGTAGTGTAGTGTCCCATCTCTAACAAGAGCCTTGTATTTTCTTATATTCTATATATAATTGGATATTCTAGTCAATAACAAAAACGATAAAATGGCTGGCTTCTAATTTCTAACAAAAACAATTCACATTATTCTCATTCTATAATGTGTTTGGATTATATTGAGAAGATGGTATCAAAATGGGATCAAGATTCAAGAATATTTTTCCAAGTATTCTTTCAAGATCGCCAAAAGCCAAAATCTTCCTTCTAGATAAAGACATTCACGACAAGTGGCTCAATATATATATATATATATATATATATACACTGATTAGTTCGTTGATTTCTTACTAAAGGATCCCTATAATAGAAGAGAGAGAAAATAGATTGGAATCATTGAATCTCATCTCATATACGTGGTTCAAGATTAGTGGTGAGTTGGTATATGAGCCAATTTATTTATTAACGAAGAAAATTAAGGGCATCTCATTCCCTAATTTTATCTATCGATGAGTATATAATTGATAAATTTGCGGCTTTCAATCAAAAGTCATAAAATAACCCATAAAACTTATAAGCTTAACTCATGCATGGTCGGCAGACTCGGCACAGACTCTTATATGATTACATCTGCAAGTTAGTCTCTGTTTTTTTTTTTTTTTTTTTTTTTTAATTAAGAGGAAAACGAGATGTCAAGTATCATCAAATGTGTTTTATTCATACTATAAATGAATATTTATACTTGTTAACCATTGGAAATTGCCAAAGAACAAGTTGCTAATTAAGGATTAGCCAGTTTAATTAATCTGCCTTTCCGTGCTCTTGCAGCCATTTCCAAAGGTATAATTTCTATACTCTGAGTGCTCCAAAAGGGTGGACATATATAGTACGGCATCTGGGGGCTGTATATCTTCTGGGGGAGATTCTAATTATGGAACAAATCTATAAAATTAATTGTCATGATACGATATACAATTAATTAATTAATTAGGGTTGTGAATTAATCATAATAAGCTGATTTGAACCGATTGAGAATTTTGATTTAAATTTGAGTATACATTCTATTTAGCTATATTTGCCGGTAAAGTATATTGGTGATCGACGGAAGCAAATTAAATACTACTTCAAGCAAGGGTGAATATACTAGTGGGATAAACATGAACTAATTGGGGTTGGATACCATGATGATTTATCAAATGAATTCCCTAATTCTTGGGGAAGTTTCAACTGGGGAAGATTCAATTTAATTATTGGAGAGACAATTAATGAATCATAATTTCTTGATCATGCACCATCCAAATGTGTCGGATTGTGTCAGTCAACTATTAAAAACTTTTGTTTAATCATTCAAAAGTTATATTTACTTTAAACAATACAGAGTGGGTTAGCAATGAATCAATTATATAGTTTGATTTCCAATTTTATAACCCTTAATTAATTAATTAAGTCTAATGTCATTATAATAAGCTAGTAGGAGTGGCACACGCGATTTACTCGCCCTCCCAATGGGTAGCTAAACATTAAGGTGGCTATCTTTGGGCTGCACAAGTGGAAATTAGGTATTATATGATATTCAAAAAGAGCAGGCAAAGCAAACCAGTGACCGACAAGAATTTAGATTTAGAAGGCAGCAACAGACCTAAAGTGTTTTACCTTTAAGTTAGCTATATATATATATATAATTTAAATTTATATGTTATTAAATTTTAGAATATAAGTTGATTAATTTTTTTAATTGAATTAACAAATAAATATAATATTTTAAATTTTTATTAAAAAAATTATTTTTTAAAAAATTAAATATGAGAATTGATTAAAGACATACTCATATTTAACTTACACTTAATTAAAAATTAAATTTTTAGAAGAGCAATCAATCAACCTCTTCTTAGGTCCGTCATTGAAGTCAATTATCCAAGGTAAACATGATAAGCTTTAAGAGAATATATTAGATTTTGTTAGAATTGATCAATCTCAAGTTTTAACTTCACAAGGATTACCTTTAATGATATTGAAAACGTTAATCTATGACAATTTGATTGCATTTAATTTGATTTTCTTGATTGTGACTATGAGAATTGAGAGAAGCTTTGCTTTTTTTTTTTTTTATTGAAACTTGAAGAATAATACTACAGTATATCAGCTCAGATACATGTATATACAAGTGCTGGATTGAGCTGAAAAAAAAAAAAAAACTAACTCTACAACTGATCTAATTATAGCCGTTCAATGCTTAATAGTTTTGGCTAACTAATAACAGCTTTCAGCTAACTAACTTTGCCTCCAATTTTAGCTTTAGCTTCTTCAACGTTCTTGATCCTTGCTAGTGCGTCTAATTCACTTTGATCATCTAATATCCCCCCGCAAGTTGAGGAATAGATATTGATCATTCCTAGCTTGGAAATAATCTCTTGAAAAGGAATAGATGCTAAAGGCTTGGTACAAACATCCGCAAGCTGAACAGTTGAAGACAAAGGCATTAATTTGATGAGGCCTTGATGAAGTTTCTCACGAACTATATGGCAATCAATCTCTACATGTTTGGTGCGCTCATGTAAGGTTGGATTAGCTGCTATTTGTAAGGCAGATTTGTTATCACAAAACAATAAAGCTGGAACAGAATGATCAACATGCATGTCTTTTAACAGATAGTGAAGCCACTAAATTTCACAAGTGGTAGCAGCTAAGGCTCGGTATTCGGCCTCTGAAGAGGATCGAGAAACAGTAGAATACTTCTTAGCCTTCCAACAGATGAGTACGAAGCCATAAAAAATACAAAAACCTATTACAGACTTCCTTGAATCAATGAAGCCAGGCCAATCAGAGTCACTGAAGGCTTTGAGTTGCTAGTCAGACTTAGAAGGAAAGAAAATTCCTGCTCCAGGTGAACCTTTGATGTAACGCAAAATTCAATGTGCTGCCTGAAGATGAATTTGCGTTGGTTGAGTAACAAATTGACTCAACTGTTGTACTGCAAAAACTATATATAGCCGTGTGGAGGTCAAATAAAACGTCTCCCAATCAACCTTCGATACATTAAGATGTTGGCCAGTGGTTCACCCTCATCTTTGCTTAACTTGAGCTTGGAATCCATGGGTGTAGGAGCAGGTTTACTGTCAAGAAAACCAGTATCTGAAAGTATATCAAGAGCATACTTCCTTTGACTTAAAGAGATGCCATTTTGAGTTCGAGCTACTTCAAGACCAAGAAAAATTTTAAATTTTCTAAGGTCCTTGTTTTTAAAATGATCATCAAGAAACTGCTTTACCATCTGAATTTCATCCATGCTAGTTCCTGCAAGAATCACATCATCAACATATACTAACAGGATGGTGAGAGATTCAGATGAATGTTTCACAAACAAAGAGTAATTAACCTAAGATTGCACATATTGAAGACTAAGTAAAGCAGTGGACAGCTTGGAGAACCATTGACGACTAGCCTATTTAAGGCCATAGAAAGACTTCTTTAAGTGACAAACTTTATTGGGACCAGCAGCATTGAAACCAGGAGGAAGCACCATATAAAACTCCTCGTGAAGCTCTCCATGAAGAAAAGCATTATTAACATCTAATTGATGTAAATACCATTAGCAGCTGTAAGAGCAAGAAGAAGTCTCAAAGTAGTAATCTTAGCTACGAGGGAAAAAGTATCAAAATAATCCAAGCCTTCTATTTGTGTGTATCCCTTAGCCACCAAGCGGGCTTTATACCTTTTAATAGTACCATCTGCCTTGTATTTAACTTTGAAAACCCAGTTGCAACCAATAGCACTTTTACCAGATGGAAGATCAGTGATCGTCCATGTATTATTAAGTTCAAGAGCCTCAATCTCAGCTTGCATTGCCTTTTTCCAACAATCATGCTTAATGCCTTGGCATAATTTTTAGGTTCGGGGTGAGTGGAAAGAGACATAGTATAATGAAATTGTGAAGAGGAAAGATGAGAATATGAAAGTACAGAAGATAGAGGATAAAAGTGTATCTTTAGAAGAGGAGGGATTGGTACCAGCTGATGTAGACATTAGTTGGCAGTGATAGTCTTTGAGATACGATGGTGGCTGACTGAGTCTTGTTGAATGTCTAGTAGTAAATGGAGAAAGAGAAAGAGAATGATGTATAGGAGGAGATGGAGGAGAGGAAAAAGGTGGATAAAAAATGGGTATGGTGTTATCTTGTGGTAAAGATGGTTGAAAAGATGAATCATAAGTAAAAGGAAAGATGCTTTCATTAAAAGTGATATGTCTAGAAATGAAAATGTCTCTAGACTGAAGGTCCAAAAGAAAAAACCCCTTTGTAACAGGTTTATACCTAAGGAAAATGCATTTCTTGGCTCGAGGAGAAATGATGCGTACTCCGCAAGTATACGGGTCGTTCAAGTAATAAAGAAAAGATATTGTCCCACAGAGATTTGTTGTTTGAGTACCAAACTATAAAATTTATGATTATTTGGACTATTGATAATTTGTGTCAAAAATAGAGTAAGAGATGCAGCAAATTAAATTGGGAAAATAAGGAATTTATAATGAATTAAGCAATTAAAATCCTAAGCACTATACTAATTTCCTATAATTTTAGCAAGTAATTAAGAATTTAATTGATTAATGGCAAAATTAATTCCAGAGTTGAGGTTCATGAAGTAAATTTTATCAGGATTTGGATAGGCAAAACTAAGATTAAGGGAGATACAAGTTTAAAGGAAGTTGATTTTGATTTCCTTTAATTTCTCTTTCAAGTAAACTAAAGTGTGTTTTAAAGGAAACTAAATCCCATTCTCATGTAATGTTTAATTACCCAAAACCCTTTAAGCACTTTAATCAACTTGAAATTCCTCTTAACTCACTAGTTTATTTCTAACACTAGGTGATTAAGTTCATTATCTTAATTATCCATCATAGATTTTTATCTCTCGGTCCTTCAATCTAAGATTAAGAACAAAACCCAAAGTGTACCAACAATGGGTATGTAAATAAGCATACAAGATAAGAATCAAAACTTATATATATTAAAATCTGGCTAAAACTAGTCCAAATCCACAAATAGAACTAAAATTATTACACCCAACTTTGAAATCTTAAGTATCTACTCACTCATGTTTGTATTTACAAGTAGAAAATATGAAATAGAGCAAGAAAACATGAAAATAAGACTAAAAATAAAAGAACCCAGAAGAAGAGAATCCAAATCTCTGAAAATGGAAGCTGGAAACATCACTCTGCAAGTGTTCTTCCTCAAAAAATGGCGTAGTTCCTTCTTTCCTTTCTCTTTTGATTTTTCTCTCCCTTTCTCCTTATAGTAAAAATGAGAATATGATGCTTATATATCCCCTCAAGGTTTGCACTAAAAAATGGTCTCTAAAGGGATAAAGACAAAATGTGTGAAAACAGAAAATTTTTCCATGTCAGTAAATCTGCCAGCGCCATCCCACATGTCTTATGTTGATTTAAGTTATTTTTCACATGCCTCATGTTGATTCGGAGGAGGAGCCTTTAGATTCTGCACGACTAGCTACACGGGGTATGTTTAAGTCCTTGAAACTTTCGGCAGATTTTGTTCCAAAATCTTTATTTACACGACCCGCCACACGGGGCATGTTAAAATCCTTGAAACTTTCGGCGTGTTTTGTTCCAAAATCTTTGTCTACATGACCCAGTGTTGAATTTACATGCCTCATGTGGATTCTTGCTGGCTGACTCTTTTCTTCACACGACCTTCAACACGTGGCATGTTGAAGCCCTTGAAAATCTTGGCTGGTCTTCTTCCTTAGGTAAATTTTCTTCATTTTTAAGCTTCCAAATTACTTTGAATTTCTTCTATATGGACCTTTTTGCCTTTAAACCTTATTAAAACCTATCAAAAACATTAAATTCCAAAAATCAAATATAATGAAACTAAAATTAATAAATTAACTAAAATAAGCATTAAAAGCATAAAATTACTAAACTAAAAAGGGCAAAATGGATGCAAAACTACCCTAAAATATCTATATAAAATGGGTTTATCAAGAAAACTTAGACCTTTATACAGTGCTAGTAGAAGAAAAACATAAAGAACTGAACACTTTTAGATTTGTAAAATCAGGAAGTTTATTATATAGTAGTTCAAAAGGTGTTTTATTTTGTAACAAGGGAGAAGGCATTCTGTTTATCAAATATACAACATGAATAATGGTAAAAGACCAATATGGAAATGATAACTTGGCTTAAAAGAACAAAGATCGAGAAACATTAAGGATATGCTGATGTTTGCATTCAACTATGGCATTTTGTTGTGGAGTTTCCACACAAGAGGTTTGATGAATTATACCTTTAGAAGCATAGAAATCTGGCATGTTAAACTCAACGCCATTATCGCTTCTTACAACTTTAACTTTGGCAGAAAATTGATTTTCAATCACAAGAATGAAAGATTGTAAAGAAACTCTTGCTTGAGACTTGGATTGCATTAAAAGCACCCATGTGTATCTGGTACAATCATCAACAACTGAAAGAAACTATCTATGATTATTAACAGAAGGAACAACAAAGGGACCCCATATGTCAACATGAATGAGATCAAAAGACTTATTTGAATAAGAAGTACTTCTACAAAATGACAAATTTTTTTGTTTGGCAAAATGACAGACTTCACAAGCACTGTTATTATTGAAACTGAGATCAAGAATGTAAGACTTCAAGCGTTGAATTCTTGAATCAGAGGGGTGCCCGAATCTATAATGCCACAAGTCAAGAGAGGAAGTAGAAGTGGTGGTTAAAGTTTTGTGAGAGAGATGAGATGAAGCGGGTATTGTAATGGCATAGAGACCCTGAAATTTATCAGCTATACCAATCATCCTCCATGTGGGAATCTCCTGAATTAAACAAGAATTTTTATAGAAAATGAGACAACAGTGAATATGAGAAGTAAGTTTGGTAATAAACAAGAGATTGAAAGAAAATTCAGGTATATAAAGAACATCGCAAAGTATTAAAGTAGATGATAAGGGAACAATACCAGAAATTCGAGCAAGAATTTTAAAGCCATTAGGTAGAGTAACCGAGATTGGTGTAATGGATTTATAAGAACTAAAAAAATCAAGAGAATGAGCTATATGATCTGTAGCAACTGTGTTAACGATCCACAGGTTTGAAGAAGAAGTAAGACAAGATAGAGAAGTATGAATACCTAATTGTGATGAAAAAGAAGACACAAGATTGGAAGTAGATGGATGTGGATTAACAGAATGAGCTTTAGGATTAAATTGTGTCGATTGAAGCCATGCCAATAACCCCTTGATCTGATCTTGAGATGAAGCAATGTTTGTGTCACACCCTACTCCTCCATAAGGCATAACATGATCCCGTAGTACACCTAATGAATTACCGTACTTCGCCTACCGGTAACCCATTAAATATACTATAAGGGATTTTAAAACAATTTCCGTTCATTTTTAAGTTGGTGGGTAATTTTTATCAAGTATTAAAAACCTTTAATTGACACTAAGTCATAAATCAAATTCTCGATTAAAATTTGGTGTTATAAAAATTTTTTCAAATTTCGGCTAAGTGCTGGCTGTATTTTGAGAAAATAGTTCTTCAAAACCTGCAAAGAAAAGCACTCCCAATATTTTTACTCAACTACAACTCCAATACAAATCATTTTCATATCCCAATTCAACATAATCTACTCAATTCAATTTTCAAGCCATGCATGGGTTTCAAAACTCAAGAGGAAATTTGAATATCATACTCATTAGGATAATAAAATTAATATTACAAAAATATACAAGTAAAGAAATTCTCAAATTAAGATTACAATAATTTGATTTCATTACATACCAAAATAATATTACAAGAGTTTTTGTACAACTGCTCAAACAATTTACATACATATAATTACATGCATACATCAAAATCTAATGTACAATGGTATACCTCTAATATACCCAAAGCTAATCCTAATAAGTCTTCAAGGTGCAGCTACCGGAAATCTCACTCAGCTGCTTTATCTTTACTTTCACCTACATCAGCATACAAAGCTATCACTGAGTGGTGAACTCAGTGGTGCATAACTATAATTTAAAATATAATAGACAATACCTTGCCAAAATTTTAGCAATGAATTTGGAAATCTTGAAATTCAATCAAAATTCCAAAAATCAAAATATTCATTGCCAATAAAATAAATCATTTGTTAAAATGACTCTGCTCAAGAATTTCAATTTATCAAATCATAACTAAACATTTAAAGTAATTCCAGTAATTTATGGAAATAAATCTTAATTTCAATAAAATCAATTGTGCATAAATCCCATTTAAAATCACAATTCTTACTATTCAAAACCCATTCTTTATCTCACTAATTATCTCACTAACTATGCAAGACTAATCCGTAAGGGCCATCTTTGGGGCGATTCTAACTCCCTATTGATGCGTCCCTACCGCAAGTGCACGGGTCGTACAAGTAGTATAGAAAAATATCGATCCCACGAGGAGTTGTGTTAATGATTGAATTTTCGATATAAAAGTTGACTAAATCGAACTATCTATGAAATTAAAGAAGTGAATTGATGAGTAATGGAGCGTAAAATCTATATGTGCAAAATCAATATTCTATTTAACAATGTATTGCGTTAAACTAAAATTGCATCAAATTGAAATAAGCGAGTTCAAATATGGCAATATTGAAAATGACAAGCAATTAAATTCAATTGAAAATTAACAATGGTAAAAAGGTGATTCCGGAGTTCGGGATTTCATATTCGAGCTATTTTGGGATTTTAAATTGGTTATCCAATCTTATGAAACTAATGGGTTTTAAGGAGATTAATTCTTAAATCCTTTGAATTCCCTTTCGAGTGAGACAAAGAGTGCCTTAATCAAACTAATCCTACTTTCATGGAGTTAGAATTAATTAAGACCCATTAAGTTCTTTAATTAATCTGTGAATCCTCTTAATCCTTAGCCTATTTCTAGGTCTAAGTTAATTAAGTCCAATTTCTTGATTATCTATCACAAGGCCTTCTCCTTTCGGTGCTTCAACCATGGATTAAGAACATCACTTAATGGGATCCTACACTAAGCATGTCATTAAGCATACAAGAAATGAATAAAACTCATTAAGACCACAAAATATGGATTACCCAATCAAGATCCACAAAATATCTCAAATATTACAACCCTTACTCCAGAATCAAAAGTAAACTACTCACTATCCATAATGCTTACAAGATATGATGAGTTCAAATGGAAATAAAGCTTTAATCTAAGCTAAGAAGTAAGAAATTAAACACTAGAAATGTAGAAAAATATAAGGGAAGAAAGAAATCTGCAAATCTTGGTTGAAAATGGTGTGGAAGGTGAAGGTGACTCTTCAAATTCCCCTTCTCCTTTTCTTCTTTGCTCCTTGTCTCCCCTTTAAAATGGGAAAATGAGACTATTTATAGCATTTTTCTGACATGGAGCCCTAAAATGGTATGTTCTAGGAGGAATTATTTGAGGGAATCTCCTGCCAGCTCATTAATGAACTCTTCATGGGACTGCATAAGTGGACTGCATAAGTTATGCAGTCCCTTATGCAGTTTTCGGCTGGTTCTGGGTCACTTATGCGAAGCTGCATGACTTGGTGCATAGGTTATGCACAATCCCGTGAAGGTGCATAAGGGAGGCGAGAATGTGCATAAGCTATGCAGTCTCCTTATGCACATTTCGGCTGGTTCTGGAACAGTGATCTTTCTCCTTATGCAGATCTGCATAGCTTATGCGGCAAGTTATGCACAGTTTGGTCAATGCATATTTCAGCTTGAAAACCTGTTTTTGACATCTTTTGGCTGTAGGAGACACTCCTCAATGGCAAAATTCTCTTCAGTCCTTCAAAAACACCATTTTTCCTACAAAACAAAGTAAAAATTACAAATTAATGCAAAATTGACAACTATGAAAAACTAACTAATTTACTAATGAAATTAGCTAAAGATAACTAATAATAGAATAAAATGGCTATAAAATTAGACCTAAATGACTATGCAAAATGTATGCATCAAATACCCCCAAACTCAAGCTTTTGCTTGTCCTCAAGCAAACTTTAAAATGTGGTGCAAAGTTTTTAGGGGTGCCTTATCCAAAGAGTTATGAAAATTACCAATTGAAGTAACTTAACACACCTTCACCATACCAAAGAATCCATATACCCATCCTTCAAAATGCAAAGAATTTAATGCTTATCCAAGCTTTCACCGCTTAGCCATCAAGTCAATTATCATTCAAAATCTCCAAACCAACCAATCAAAAGAGAGGGTCATGCTCAAAAGGAATTCTAGAACAATCAATAGTCAAAGTGTCTCTATATGGAATGATGGAATTGAATGAATGAATGAATAGTTTTCCAATCCCATAGGCAAATTCCCCACTCCTATCTCCACTAATGTAGCAAGTACTTTCAAGAGATCAAAGGTCTTTTTAGGGATGTAATGGGGCCATGGGGTTCAAAATGAGGCTAAGAAGAAGAATGGGTAAAAAGTATTCAAAGCATGAGAATATGTTGCAATTTTGAAACATAAGGTACACTTTATTATATATATATTTTTTCTCTTTTTTATATGGGAGAGAGAAATACACAATGAGGATTGTCAAGTGCTAGCATAGTTTACAAAACACATAAAAATAGAGGGACATTTTGATACTTTAACTTGTATTTTGCATTTTCTTTTGATGATTGTCCCTAAAAAAAAAAAATGCCACCCCCAAACTCATTTCTTTTAATACTTTGGGTGGATTTCTTTCATTTTGAATGGCAATAGTGAAAAGCACATATACTAGCACTTTTACAAGATGACAAGCACTTCTTCTCCCTTTTATTGTATTTTTTTTTATTTTTTTTATTTTTTTATTTTTTTATTTATTATTTTTTTTTATGTACCTAATATTATGAATAATTATCCTCATGAAAAGGGTTGGAGTGTTTGGTTCATTGGCTAGGTAGCAATAAGGGTTTCAAGAAAAATTAGGAATAAAAAGGTTCAAAGGGGTTTGCAAGGGTTAATTTTAATTAGGAAAAAGGCCAAAGGTTTAAAATAAGAAGGTTTAAATCAAAGAATGCCTAATCATCTCTCTTTTCAAGTATAAGCTGGTATTTCGCCTTGAAAGGTTTAGAAAATTTGTTCTAGGATTGGTGAGACATCATTTGACTACCTTATATCCAATAACTCCCTCTAAACACTTCCACCTCCAAATGACTAGTTGGGTGGCTTTTTGGCTAAGAAGATATAGGCAAGGGATAGACACTTCAAAACCTTGCACCTTTTAGGAAACTTTCAATCCACAAACCCAACTAAAGGGTGAGTCAAATCACTCTCATAGGCACATTTTCAATACTCAAGGGATTTGGCAAAAGATTTTAATGCATGATGCATGATTCCTAAAATGAGTAATGCATTAACTAAGTGGAAGGAGTCTATTTGTATGCAATTTGTACAATTTCTAAGTGATGTATAATGTGTGTGTAAATGTGTAATGAATATGTATGTATGGATGTATATGTAAAATATTTACAATATATGTAAATGAAATGGGATGAGATGCTCTTATACTCAAAATGTGAAAAATGAAGCAAAAATTAAGCAAAAATCAGAATGTGCACCCCCAAACTCAAAATTGGACATTGTCCTCAATGTCTCAAGCAATGTATTAGCAAAAGTCAAAGCAAATAGTAATTACCAGGAATTGTAAAGATTAAGAGCAAGAAGAAAGTGTTACCCGTATGTAGTAGATGAGAATTCAAGATAAAGGGATGCATAAGAAACCGCATAGGTCATGCAGAGTTAAGAGTCAGGCAGACATGTGCATAAGTAAGGTGCATAAGCCATGCGGCTTTGCATAAGAGGCAATATATGTTGCATAGGCTATGCAGACGCTTGCATAAGGGGAATACAACTGCGGCAAGGTCGCATAAGTAGCAGAAAGGGTTGCACAGGCTGTGCAAAACAGTTGCATGAGGAAATTCATAGCCTGTGCAGTGTATACAAAAGCTGCTGCATGGGAATTGGCAAGGGAAATGTACAACCAGTAGTAGAAGTATTGAAATATATACAGAGTATGGTCGAATATGTACAAAAGGGCAATAAGTGTAATGAAAATTAAAGAAGACTAATGTAATAGCTATTCAATAAAACTTCAAGAAAAACAATTTAAAACAAACTAATTCAAAACAAACAAACATAATTTGAAACAAACTAGAAATGTTTGAACATATTTACAAAGAAAAGGTCCTACAAGATTGAACAAAAGTAAAACAAACATTAATCTATGTCTATTGTTTTGCCTTTGTCCAAGGATGTTGCTAAGAAATGGCTGGTTTGTCGAAAGGATGGTGCCGAGGAGGTGATGGAGGTGGGGTGGCATGCCCAAAAAGATCATGAGTTGCTTCACCATCTCCTTGATTCTTTCTCGCTTGTCCTCGGTTTCCATGACAAGGTCAAATAGTTGATCATGACGATCCTTGAGTGTATCAAGAAAAGAGTCAAGCATCCTATCCACAAAGAATATATCATCACTAAGCCTTTCAAGATAGGTGAATAAGGCTTTAGTGTTGAATGCAGGAGGTGCTGTGGATGAGGAAGGTTCATCTGTAGGAGGTATGGGCTGAGCAGAGGTAGCTGGAATGTCCTGAGCAGGCTGAGGGGGTGGGGTAGGTGTAGTAGGGTGCTGTGGGACCGTGTGAAAGGTTGGGTTCGGTTGTGCAATAGGCCTGGCCACTGCAGGTGGACAGGATCAAAACATGACAAATTGAACCCTGTTTTGGTTAAGTGTGCAGTATCAAAATATGAAGTGTCCTCAAGTGCTGGTATTAAGTGCTCTGCAGGATTAAAACCAAAATGCTTGGCTATGACAGTGATGAGCCCACCCAAAACAATGTCACCTATGGATTTGGTGGCAATATGCAGCACATGCTCACAAAAGAAATAACTAGGAGAAACTTTAACTTTGTGAAATGCACACCATAACATAAAAAGTTCAGATTTTCCCACAAAGACTGTAACTAGTCCCTGCCCAATATGGTGCTAGCCATCAGCCTATGAATAAACCTAAGTGCAGGGTCAAGGATTTGGGATGTTTTTGATCTTCCAGCAGAGAAAGTTTGAGGTTGGTTTGTTATGATTCTCCAAAATTGGGCAGCATTCCAAATGCCTTTGTTGGCTACCTCTACTCCAGTATGTGGTACTCTAAAGAACCCATCAATTGCAAAACCAAAAATGCTATGAAATTGGTCCAATGACAGCTCTCTATTTTGCCCCAAGCATCTAAATTTCATAATTGGCTTATGGTCTACATCATGCAAGTTGAGGGTAGCAGAGAATGAAGAAATAAACTCCAAAACTAGAATTGGATAAACTACCTCTTGCTTATGCACAAATTCTGTCCAACCCATACCATCAAGATATGCAACTACATTGTCAAATAAACCAAGAGATTGTAAAGCATCAGCAGATATATACCTAGTGGGTTGTACCTTCCTATCCTTAAGTCGCTTAAAAGCTGCTTTTTGAATCGTATCAGGGAGAGGCCAGGGTAGCTTTGATACAAATGAGGTTGCCAAAATTGTCTTTTTGCTGGAAGAGGGTGTAGAGGCTGGAGCTTTTGGCTTTTTGGGAGGCTGCCCGACAATGGGGTGGGTGGGTCTTTGCGCTTGGACAGAGGAGGAGCAGAGGACATGGGTCGCATGATTTGGACCGGATTTTGCGTTTGTATGTGGTTGGGGAGGCGTGGGGGTGTCGCCAGGAGGAGAATTGGAAGTGGGGGGTATCGATGACAATGGAGAGACTTCGAGAGGAGAGGCTGGACGGGAGTGGGGAGGTGACTCCATTGCGGATGAAGAAGATGGAAAAGATAATGGGGAAAAAAAAAGAAAATCGAAGAAGAGTGAGAATTAAGGCAAATGTAGTGAAAATCGAAATGGAGAAGAAGGTGTGAGAAGAAGTTATGCCGGAATGAGGATTTTGAGAGAGGAAGGGAAGTGAACAGGGTTTATCGGGTTGAAGGTGGGAAAGAAAAAGGAAAAAAATTTGATTTAAATGAGTTATGTAAAAGACTGCATAAGTGAAAAATGATTTATGCATAACCTATGCACTGTTCGGCAGGTATTGAAAGCTTAGGTTAGTGGTCATGCAGTTGTGCATGAGTCATGCACCTTCCTTATGCAAGCTTCGGTGACCCTAGAAATTTTGAGGAGTGAAGTCATGCGGGAGTGCATAAGTTATGCACTTCCCTTATGCATCTCTCGGCAGAAGTGGTTTTTCAGAAAAGCGGGTCATGCAGAAGTGCATAGGTTATGCACTCTGCTCATGCACTGTTTGGCAATTTTTGGAATTTTGGTTGGTGGTCATGCAGATGTGCATAAGCTATGCACTCTGCTTATGCACTCTTCGGTGGGTTTTAAAATTCAGAATCTTTGGTTATGCAGAAGTGCATAAGCTATGCACATTGCTTATGCAGGTCTCGGCAACTTTTGGAATTTTCTGATTTCTGGTCATGCAGAAGTGCATAGGTCATGCACTCTGCTTATGCACCCCTCGGCAAATTTATATTTTTGGAGTTCTTGGTTATGCGGAAGTGCATAGCTTATGCACCTTCCTTATGCACCCCTCGGCAAGTTTGATTTTTCTAGGTTTCTGGTCATGCAGAAGTGCATAGGTTATGCACTCTGCTTATGCACCCCTCGGCAGATTTGGAAATTCAGAGTTTTTGGTTATGCAGAAGTGCATAGGTTATGCACTCTGCTTATGCAAACTTCGGCAGAGAGAGAAAATGAAGAATTTGAGGTTATGCAAATGTGCATAGGTCATGCACTCTGCTTATGCAAGTTTCTGGAGATGTGAAATTTGACAAAATTAGGCTATGCAGAGTTGCATAAGCTATGCACTCTCCTTATGCACTTGCAATAAAGGTGAAAAATGGCAAGAATTGTGGTTATGCAGGATTACATAAGCTATGCAGTTGCTTATGCACAATTTAACAAGATCAAGAATGCAATAGAACATGGATTGCAAGTGTGAAAAATACCCTAGAATGAGGAAATATAATTCTATGAAGCATAAACCATGAGAATTTTTCACCAAAAACACATCAATATATACAAAGTTCATCAAAAATGCATCACACAGGCATGTAGACATTGATCCTACATAAAAGACCTTTGAGAGCTATGCCATTTTGACTCAAATTCTGCAAATCAACATTCAGCACATAAAACTCCATAAAAATCTGCATAAAGTTGCATCTAACCACAAATGAGAAATGAACTCTCCAAGATTTGCCAAGAAAATGCAGCATTTCTACCTTGTATCCTATAACCCAAAGAAGCTCAAAACTGCAAAAATGACTCACTTACCACCATATTAACATTATAAGCACAAGTAAAAAAATACACACCCAACCTCACCAAGAACTTAAGTGATCTGCTGCAGATTTTATTTTTCTGCTCTGCATAAACCAGATAGCAACTTCAGCAGTTCACCAACCTTCCTCCATTGATATACATCCAACCTCACCAAAAATACAAGCCATTTGCTGCAGACACCCTTTTTGCTGCAGATTTCATTTTTCCTCTGCATGAACTAGATTGCAGCTCCTGCACAGATTATGCAGCAAAAACTTATTAGTTCTTTTGAAGGACAAAATTTTTCAAGTTAAGAATTACTTCCCCAACAGTTCACCAGCCGTTCTTCATTGAATTACATCTACAAGGGACAAGATTTAACAATGTCAAAAATTGAATTTGGGGAGATTTAAGATAAAACAAAATCAATGAAAATGAAAGTAAATTAGCAAAAGCAAAATAAAAGGACTTGGGATGCCTCCCAAGAGGGCTATTTTATAGTCCTTAGTTGGACTCTTCGTGAATTTCACTGAAAAGAGGTGAGGGATTGGAGAGCTTGTAACAACTTGCTCCTATTATTGGGTCTCCAGTTATGTAATGTTTCAATCTATGCCCATTGACATTAAAATTCCCAGATTTTTCACTCCAAATTTCAATTGCTCCATAAGGGAAAACCTTAGAAATTCTATATGGACCAATCCACCTTGACTTGAGTTTTCCAGGGAACAATTTCAATCTTGAGTTAAACAACAAAACTAAATCACCTTCTTTGAATTCCTTTTTCCTCAGATATGCCAAACTTTAGTTCTTTCTTTGTAAATACGGGCACTTTCATAAGCATCCATCCTCAATTCCTCAAGCTCATTAAGTTGTAACAACCTTTTTTCACCAGCTTGCTTAAGATCAAAATTCAAGGTCTGAATGGCCCAATATGCTCTATGTTCTAGCTCCACAGGTAAATGACAAGACTTACCATACACCAACCTAAAGGGAGTAGTTCCTATAGGGGTTTTGTAGGCAGTCCTATATGCCCATAAAGCATCATCTAGTTTAATAGACCAATCTTTCCTAGAATTGTTCACTGTTTTCTCCAAAATATGCTTGAGCTCTCTGTTAGAAATTTCAACTTGTCCTGAAGTTTGAGGATGGTATGGGGTAGCTATCTTGTGCACTACACCATACTTCCTCATTAAGCTCTCAAATTGCTTATTACAAAAATGGGAACCCCCATCACTAATTATAGCCCTAGGAGCTCCAAATCTGCTCAAGACAAATTTCTTCAAAAATTTCACTACCACTCTAGCATCATTAGTTGGAGTTGCAATAGCTTCCACCCACTTTGACACATAGTCAACCCCAACTAAGATGTATCTATTACCATATGAAGGAGGGAATGGCCCCATAAAATCTATTCCACAAACATCAAATAATTCCACTTCAAGAATATTATTTAGGGGCATTTGATCTCTTTTTGACAAATTTCCACTCCTTTGACATTTATCACAATCCAACACAAATTTCCTCACATCCTTAAAAAGATTTGGCCAAAAGAAACCAGCTTGCAAAATTTTACTAGCTGTCTTAGAGATGCCAAAATGACCTCCATAATCAGAAGCATGGCAATGATGCAAAATACTCTGTACCTCCTCTTCAGGAATACATCTTCTAATTAGACCATCACAACATCTCCTAAAGAGTAAAGGATCATTCCATCTATAAAACTTCACCTCATGCAAAAACTTTTTCTTTTGTTGCCATGTCATACCTAGAGGTAAAACTCCACAAGATAGATAATTCACAAAGTCTGCATACCAAGGTAGTTTAGCAACAAGAGAGAAAAGTTGTTCATCCAAGAAAAACTCATCAATAGGATTTTAATCCAATTCTTCACCATCCAATTTCAACCTACTAAGATTATCAGCAACTACATTTTCAGCTCTTTTCTTATCTCTAATCTCCAAATCAAATTCTTGTAACATCAGAATCCACCTAATGAGCCTAGGTTTGGCCTCCTTTTTACGGAGCAAATACCTGATAGCTGCATGATCTGAAAATATAACCACCTTTGAGTCAATAATGTAAGGTCTGAACTTTTCCAATGCAAAGACAATTGCCAAAAATTCCTTTTCAGTTGTTGCATAATTTGTTTGAGCCTCATCCAGTGTTCTACTAGCATAATAAATAGCATAAGCCTTTTTGTCCTTTCTTTGACCAAGAACAGCCCCAATTGCATAGTTGCTAGCATCACACATAATTTCAAAAGGTAGGCTCCAATCAGGTGGTTGCATGATTGGTGCAGTGATAAGAGCTTGCTTCAACCTGCAAAAGGCATCCAAACACTCTTGGTAAAATACAAATGGTGTGTCATTACTTAACAAATTAGACAAAGGTTTAGCTATTTTAGAAAAATCCTTGATAAAGCGTCTGTAGAACCCGGCGTGTCCTAGGAAACTTCGAATTCCCTTGACATTGGTAGGAGGAGCCATCTTCTCTATCACTTCAACTTTGGCTTTATCAACCTCTATTCCTCTATTAGACACCAAATGTCCAAGCACTATCCCTTCCTGAACCATGAAATGACACTTTTCCCAGTTTAACACAAGGTCAGTATCTGCACATCGCTGCAAAATTTTAGAAAGGTTAGCCAAGCATATATCAAATGAAGATCCATAAACAGAAAAATCGTCCATAAAAACCTCCATTATGTCTTCAATGAAATCTGAGAAGATTGCCATCATGCACCTTTGAAAAGTGGCTGGTGCATTACATAACCCAAATGGCATCCTTCTATAAGCAAAGGTTCCATATGGACAAGTAAAAGTGGTTTTCTTGATCATTTGGATGGATAGGGATTTGAAAAACCCGAATATCCATCTAAATAGCAAAAGTAAGAATGCCTAGCTAGTCTTTCCAACATCTGATCAACGAAGGGAAGTGGAAAATGATCTTTTCTAGTGGCAACATTTAATTTTCTGTAATCTATGCACATTCGCCAACTAGTCACTGTTCTGGTGGGAATTAATTCATTATTTTCATTTTTGACAACTGTCATTCCACCCTTTTTTGGGACAACATGTACTGGGCTCACCCAAGTACTATATGAGATAGGTAAAATTATCACTGCATCAAGCAACTTCAAAATTTCCTTTTTAACAACTTCTTTCATATTTTGGTTCAACCTCCTCTGATGTTCAATAGATGGTTTACAATTTTCTTCCAAACTGATTCTATGCATGCAAAAGTGTGGGCTTATTCCCTTAATGTCATCTATGGTGTATCCCAAAACTTTCCTAAATTGTCTCAACACTCTTAACAACTTATCAGCCTCTAATGTACTCAAATTTGCATTTACAATTACTGGATAAGTGTTATTAGTGCCAAGAAATTCATACCTGAGCTGAGAAGGAAGTTGCTTAAGTTCTACCTTAGGTGCATCTTCTTCCTTGAATGATGGTTGCTTAGATTCGACTTTTTCCTTTTGTGTGAGTTGAAAAACTGGAGCAGAAATGAATGGTGGACTTCCCTTTAAGTGTTGAGCATATGCAGCTACATGAGAGTTGTCATAATCTATGCCTCCTCCATGAACGAAACAATTTTCAAGTGGATCTTCTGGATATTTCTTTCTGAAGTGTTCTTCAACCAGCTCATCAATGATATCAACTCTCAAGCAAGTATCAGCTTCAGAATGATGCTTTTTCATAGTGTTATTAATATTGAAAACCAATTGCTCTTCACCAACCCTAAGAGTTAATTTTTCTCCCTTAACATCAATCAATGCTCTCAGTAGCTGTGAAAGGCCTTCCCAAGATGATTGGGATATTAAAATCTTCCTCCATGTCCAAGATGACAAAGTCAACAGGTATGTAGAACTTCCCAACCTTCAGAGGCACATTCTCCAAAATTCCTTCAGGATACTTAATTGATCTGTCAGCTAACTGAAAAGAAATGTGGGTTGGTTTAAGATCTCCCATGTTGAGCTTCTCATAAATGGAAAGGGGCATAAGGCTAACACTAGCCCCTAAATCACATAAAGCTTTTGTAGAACAAGACTCTCCAATGTGGCATGGAATTGAAAAACTCCCTGGATCCTTAAGCTTTGGAGGAAGTTTCCTTTGGAGGATAGCACTACATTCTTCTGTCAAAGCTACAGTTTCATCATCTTAAAGTTTCCTCTTGTTTGAGAGAATTTCTTTCAAGAATTTTGCATAAGAGGGCATTTGTGAAAGAGCATCAACAAAAGGCACGTTTATGTAAAGTTTCTTCAAAACTTCTAAGAACTTCCCAAATTGCCTATCAAGCTTGGCTTTGTGAAATCTTTGTGGAAAGGGAAGCTGTGGCTTGTAGGGTTCAGGAGGTATATATTTCTCTTCCTTCTCTTCAATTTCCTCTTTACATTTTTCTGCACTCTCTTGTTTTTCACTCCCATCAGTTCCTTTTTCATTTTCTCTCTTCTCACTGTTTTCACTCTTCTCATCATTTATAACTTTTCCACTTCTTAAAGTAATAGCTTGACACTGCTCTCTTGGATTTTCTGGTTGACTTGGAAGCTTTCCAAAAGACTTGGCACTTGAGGAGGATGTTGTTGTGCAATCTGGTTTTCCAGCATTCTGTTGTGTGTTTGCATCTGTTCCAGCCTTGCTTTCACCTCTCTCATCTCCTCATCATGCTTATTTTGGTTAGCAAGTATCTGTTGTAATAAAGCTTCAGTGGTGGAATTTCGTTCTTCTTTGTTTTGGTGGAGGGTTCATATTTTTCTCACTGAAAATTAGGCGGTGGTTGCCTATTTTGCTGATATGGAACTCCTTGTTGTCATTTGTGGTTGAAAATTCGATTTTGAACTTGATTTTGCTGATTTCCCATGAAAAGTTGGGATGATTCCTCCAATTTGGATTGGAAGTTTGAGAATAAGGATTCCCCATTTGCTTGTTTCCATAATTACCAACATATGCTGCTTGTTCTCCATAATCTACTCCACAGCTGGTTGTTTCCTCTGCATAAGCCACTTGTTGTGAACTTCCAGCTGATGATGATGAACTAACCAACATACTCAAATCTTCCATCTTCTTAGCAAGGACATTTGTAAGTGCATCAAATTTTACATTAATCATGTTGAATGGGTCAAGATCATACATTCCAGCAGCTTGCCTCTTTTGAGTTTAAGCTGGTCCTCTTGGACTACTCCAAAGATGAGTGTTCTTTGCAATTTTCTCCAACAGCTCATAAGCTTCATCTTCATGCTTAATAATAAATTCTCCTCCTGTTTGAGCATCAATAATCCCTCTGATTGCAGGAGTGACATTTGTGTAAAAATTCTGATTTATCATCCATTTTGGAATGGCATGATGTGGGCATAATCTCTCTAATTCCTTCCATCTCATCCATGACTCATAGAGAGTTTCATCTTCTCTTGGTCTGAAAGCTGTCATTTGATTCCTCAGCTCTTGAGTTTTTCCAGGTGGAAAATATTGTGCAAGAAATGCATCAGTGAGTTGCTCCCAATTTGTGATGGAGTTGTGAGGTAAAGAATCAAGCCAATCCAGTGCTCTATCTTTCAAAGAGAATGGGAATAGCTTCAATCTTGCTGCATCATCAGACACTCCAGGTTGTTTTTGCATGTCAAAAATCATAGCAAACTTCTTCAGGTGTGTGTATGGATTTTCAGAAGGATGTCCTCCAAATTGAGAATTTTGAATCATTTGAAGAACTCCAAAATCCATCTTGTAACTATTTGCATCAATCCTTGGTCTTGCTATGCTCTCCCTCAAGTCATCAAAACGAGGAAAAGCATGATCCATCATACTTCCCCTAGGCACGTTTGCATTAACAACTTCTTCTCCTTGGGCTTCATTTTCATTGTTTTGACCATTTCCAGCATTACCAACACCAATTCTAATTCTTTCATCAGCCATATCTGCTTCAATTTCGGTTTCTCTCAAAGCTTCCTTCCTTTTTCTGGTTTCTTTCTTGTTGGCCTTACAAAATTTCTCTATTTCAGGATTGAACAATAAGGATGTATCACTTGAGCTTCTAGCTCTTCTCATAAAAGATTAAAAGTACCTGAAAAAGAACAAACAAACACAAAAATGAAAAGATAACAAAAATAAAACTATAATTAACTAAAATAATCAAGAATTCAATCTTAAACAAACAACTCCAAGAACGGCGCCAAAACTTAATGCGTCCCTACCGCAAGTGCACGGGTCATTACAAGTAGTATAGAAAATATCGATCCCACGAGGAGTTGTGTTAATGATTGAATTTTCGATATAAAAGTTGACTAAATCGAAGTATCTATGAAATTAAAGAAGTGAATTGATGAGTAATGGAGCGTAAAATCTATATGTGCAAAATCAATATTCTATTTAACAATGTATTGCGTTAAACTAAAATTGCATCAAATTGAAATAAGCGAGTTCAAATATGGCAATATTGAAAATGGCAAGCAATTAAATTCAATTGAAAATTAACAATGGTAAAAAGGTGATTCCGGAGTTCGGGATTTCATATTCGAGCTATTTTGGGATTTTAAATTGGTTATCCAATCTTATGAAACTAATGGGTTTTAAGGAGATTAATTCTTAAATCCTTTGAATTCCCTTTCGAGTGAGACAAAGAGTGCCTTAATCAAACTAATCCTACTTTCGTGGAGTTAGAATTAATTAAGACCCATTAAGTTCTTTAATTAATCTGTGAATCCTCTTAATCCTTAGCCTATTTCTAGGTCTAAGTTAATTAAGTCCAATTTCTTGATTATCTATCACAAGGCCTTCTCCTTTCGGTGCTTCAACCATGGATTAAGAACATCACTTAATGGGATCCTACACTAAGCATGTCATTAAGCATACAAGAAATGAATAAAACTCATTAAGACCACAAAATATGGATTACCCAATCAAGATCCACAAAATATCTCAAATATTACAACCCTTACTCCAGAATCAAAAGTAAACTACTCACTATCCATAATGCTTACAAGATATGATGAGTTCAAATGGAAATAAAGCTTTAATCTAAGCTAAGAAGTAAGAAATTAAACACTAGAAATGTAGAAAAATATAAGGGAAGAAAGAAATCTGCAAATCTTGGTTCAAAATGGTGTGGAAGGTGAAGGTGACTCTTCAAATTCTGCTCAGCCCCCCTCCTTTTCTTCTTTGCTCCTTGTCTCCACTTTAAAATGGGAAAATGAGACTATTTATAGCATTTTTCTGACATGGAGCCCTAAAATGGTATGTTCTAGGAGGAATTATTTGAGGGAATCTCCTGCCAGCTCATTAATGAACTCTTCATGGGACTGCATAAGTGGACTGCATAAGTTATGCGATCCCTTATGCGATTTTCTGGTTCTGGTCACTTATGCGGTCGCATGACTTGGTGCATAGGTTATGCACAATCCCGTGAAGGTGCATAAGGGAGGCGAGAATGTGCATAAGCTATGCAGTCTCCTTATGCACATTTCGGCTGGTTCTGGAACAGTGATCTTTCTCCTTATACAGATCTGCATAGCTTATGCGGCAAGTTATGCACAGTTTGGTCAATGCATATTTCAGCTTGAAAACCTGTTTTTGACATCTTTTGGCTGTAGGAGACACTCCTCAATGGCAAAATTCTCTTCAGTCCTTCAAAAATACCATTTTTCCTACAAAACAAAGTAAAAATTATAAATTAATGCAAAATTGACAACTATGAAAAACTAACTAATTTACTAATGAAATTAGCTAAAGATAACTAATAATAGAATAAAATGGCTATAAAATTGGACCTAAATGACTATGCAAAATGTATGCATCACCTATGGTCGGGGAGATTGAATTGGGATTCTAACTCCCTATGATCGGGGAGGTCGAATCATTGTGTACAGTACACACCACAATAATGCAACTTCCGAAAGAGCCAATGAAAAACTTAGATCTAACCTCTAATAAGAGGAGAATCTAAGCCTATGCACGTACCATGATAATCAAAACAACCTAACTCCATTGTCTCCTCAACAAATAAGAGAGACGGGCAATAACCTAGTCCAGCATCTATAGTGAGATATAAAATAATATCATGAAGTTCTTTGTCCTTTTTTTTGTGAGCATAAATCACAACACAATTCAATTCGATGTCAATTTCAATATCCAATAATTTTTATGCCCATCACAATTCAAAACATCAATTTGTATATATTTTTTTTTCCATGGATATCCCATTTCAATCACAAATTTCTGAAATTGGATTCATTCAATCCATATCAAAAATAAAATCATAACTTAATCATTTTCCCACAACTAAACTCATTTATACCATAACACATTTCAATAATCATTGAAATAAATTCAATAATTGGTAAACATAATACATAAATAAACTAAAATCCCTTAATCAAATAAAATATGCAAAACTTTAACAATATAAAACTAGTTGTGCACAAACCTCTTTGTTGATTAATTTACTCTACCTTTGTTTCTCCTTCAAAGATCCCTTTTTAACTAAAACACATAAATTTAAAGTGCTTTAGTATCTATTTCTAATACTTAAATTCCAACAATTTCTTTGCAGACTTATCCTACCTATTACGGTTTATAATTTCGAGTCTTTCACATTTTTGTGTATAGTGGCATTATTCATGGCACTTGTCAAGTCAAAATATTGACTTTTTCCTACTAAATAGGTTTATTAATTTTAATTGCACTCATATACCACATTTTGGGTGTCAAATTTGTTGGCATTGATTGTCAATTAAATTTCCAAACTATCTAAGTAAAATCTCAAAAATTCAGTTTTGGGTCACAAGTTTCTACTATTCCATTGGTCTGTCTACAGTAGAATTTTGGCTAAATGTCATTCATCAAAGTTGTTCCTCATTGTTTTAGCTTTAATTTTCTTTTTGAATCACTCTATTTGGACTTTTGTAACTCAAGTTATGCCTATTTTTCTAAGGCAGACCGGATTAGTTTTAACCCAGAATTTCTGGGCACTTCTAGGTTCTGGCAGTTTTGGTGACCTAACTTTGGGTGGCAATTTCACTTGGTTATGGGCAGAATTTGGATTGTTTTTCTTCATGAAAGTTGTAGTACTATGTCATATCTTTCCAATGCCACAAAGATCAGGTCATTTGGACCTTTCTAGACCAAGTTATGGCCAAATGAGTCATTTGGTCATTTTTGTACAGCAGCAGTGTACCAATTCTGGGTTTGACCTAATTGTTCACTAACTTAGAGTTACTTTCTGAGCATGGTTTCTGCATGAAAAATGTGTCATTATGTGTCTATTTTCATTTCTAATTGGTCTCATACCAATTGGAGTGACATAATTATAGTTTTGGTCCCTGAAAGGGACCTAGGTCAGGCTATCCAGTAATGACCCCTCACCAATCCGAATTTCATTGCAATTCTAATCACTCCAACACATCTCAATTGGTCCCAATTAACCATTTTAAACCTCACTTAGGTCAAAGTATATCAATTTAATAAATTCTCAAATTTTCCCCCTAAAACCCTAAGGGTCAAGAACCCTAATTCACTAATTTGTTTAATTCATTCAAATTAAAGCTTACAATTTACTTCTACCTACTTAATCAAGCCTAATTACATGTTTAATTCACATAAACATCATCAAAACCCTAAGGGACTGGGGTTGGTTGAAATTCATTCTTGGAAGTTTACACATAATTTCTTTAATTTTTGACTTATTTCATACATCTCTCAACCTAATTTCAAAGATTAATGAGGAAAGAACATTAAAATTAAACTAACCTTGGGTGAAGCTTTCCTATCCTTTTAATTCTTCAAATTTTCTTCTCTTCTTTGTGCCCAATCTCCTGTCCAAGCTTGATTATCAAAGTTTTGTTGAGGGAACTATAAATTTTATGGTGAGAATTTAGGGTTTGTAAGAGCTCTAAAGTTCATTAATGGTGGAAAGAAAAAATATGAGGGAGAGAGGAAGAAGAAGGTGACAGCCAAAGTGACAAGAAGAGTAAAATTTTTTGTTTTTTAATTTATTCATTTGTCTTTAGTCTAGTATTTATCCCATAATTTCATAATTAGAAAATATAAAATTATTAAGTCATGCTTATATCATCTTAGTGATGTCATAATTCTATTTTTGTTTTCTTTTCTTTTTTCTTTCTTTTTCCATACTTCTTTAATTTAAATCTATATTTTAAAATTTTTATTTCTCAGATTTTATTGGACAGTTAGGTCATGAGTCACCTCTAGGGATGAATTGACCAATTTGCCCCTGGTCGGTCTGATTCGATTTGTCAATAATTCAGTATTTCTTCTGGAACCTTGATCTAATTATTTGATCTGGTTCTCTACCTTTTCCTATGATTTTCACATTTCCCTTAGCCTCACAATTTTTCCTAAGACTGCGGTGTCACAATGCCCCATACGAATTTAGGGTTACAGTTGACTTCGCAGTCACTTCCCGGTACGGTCACCCATCGCTGTGACCCCCAGCTCATTTAACCTTTTATGTTCTATTTTTCTTATCTGTATTTGACCTTCTGGTAATCACTATTAATTCTTGTTCAGGGGTTTTCTAGATGACTTAAACATGGTTCTAATCCTCTTAATTGTCCGGACTGACACTGGTCACTGGAATAGTGATTTGCACAGGACTATGCCTATAGGGGTGTTACAGTTTGAATTATCAAAATTCTTTTAAGCAAAGGCTGAATCTTCTTGACCCGTATTTACACTAGACTGAGGTTGAGAAGAGACCAAATCAGATTCATGCTGCTGTGACTCATCAAATAGTACATTATTGGTAGAGGCATTGTAGCCACGCCTATAACCTGGAGGAAACCCATGCTTCTTGTAACACGTTTCTATAATATGTCTAGATCTACTGTAATAGGTGCAAAGCCTAGTGTCAACAGTAGGAGAATTAAAAGCATTTTGTGCACC
Source organism: Hevea brasiliensis (assembly GCF_030052815.1). Taxonomy (NCBI): domain Eukaryota; kingdom Viridiplantae; phylum Streptophyta; class Magnoliopsida; order Malpighiales; family Euphorbiaceae; genus Hevea; species Hevea brasiliensis. The sequence continues at coordinate 26,091,274 of NC_079501.1, read as the reverse complement.
AGGTCTTTGAGAATAAGGAGGAAAAACACCCATCAGTCCATTAACTGCCTTGCTGGCAAAAACCTTTGGTTCTAAGGCATTAACAGTGAAAGGATTGACAGTATTGATAGGATTCAACTGCCTTTCTTATTGAATAACAAGAGAAAAAGCCTTGTTAATGGACAGAATTGGCTCAATCATCATTATTTGTGACTTCACAGTGGAGTATTGATCATTTAATCCATTAAGAATTCTGATTACATAGTCAACTTCTTAATAACCCTTCATCTTTGTAATAGCATTGCAAGTGCACGAATTTGGGCAAACACAAACTGGTAAAGGCTTAAAATTAAGCAATTCATCCCAAAGAATTTTTAGCTCAGTAAAATAATCTGTAACTGATCGATCTCCTTGCTTCAAAGAAAAAATTTCTTCTTGTAAATCTGATACTCTAAAAATATCCCTTGAGAAAATCTCTCCCTTAAAGTCATTCCAAACATCAATAGGCTTATCAATCCAAAGAACACTCTGGGTAATTGAAGGAGAAAGAGAATGAACAATCCAAGAAAGTACCATTGTGTTACACTCTCCCAAGCAGCATACAAAGGATCAGTTTTCGCAGGAGTTGTTAAAGATCCATCAACGAACTTGAGTTTATTCTTTGACATCAATGCCATCTTCATAGATCTGGACCAAGTATGATAATTTGATCCCGTGAGAACTAGAGAAACCAATACTATGGTTGGATTTTCATTAGGATGCAAATAATAGTGGCTTGAAGGATCCTGCAATGGATTCACATTCGTCTTGGCAGCAATGAAACACTCTATGGAAGAGGAAGAATAAATAACCATTTTTCAGGAAACATAAATGGAAATAGAAAAGAAAGAGAAAAAGTGCTCTGATAACATATGCGAATTGAGAGAAGTTTTACTTTTTTTTATTATTAAAACTTGAAGAATAATACTACAGTATATCAGCTCAGATACATATATATACAAGTGCTGGACTGAGCTGGAAAAAAAAAAAAACTAACTCTATAACTGATCTAATCACAGCCATTCAATGCTTAACAGTTTTAGCTAACTAACTTTGCCTCCAATTTTAGCTTTAGCTTCTTCAATGTACATGATCCTTGCTGGTGCGTCTGATTCACTTTGATCATCTAATAGTGACCAATTCCAAATCACCACTTCATAGTTGATCAATCTCGAGTCTTCACTTCACATGCATTCACATATCCTCAATCAATTTTGTTGCAAAAAGAATGAAACATGTAACAAAAGCTCAACTTGTCTCTACTTATATAATTATGGTGAAAATTATTTTTCTCATTACTTTTGGAGATAGATGATTTTATTATTAGTTGATATTTTTGCCACTGATCACTAATTGTACTTTTCCAAAGCACTAAGGATGTGGGATTCATTGTTTCTAGTTCTACTAGTGATAAACCCATTTTATATAGATATTTTAGAATAGTTTTGCATCCATTTTGCCTTTCTAGTTTAGTAATTTTATGCTTTTAATGCTTATTTTAGTTAATTTGTTAATTTTAGTTTCATTATATCTGATTTTTCAGAATTTTAATGTTTTTGATAGGTTTTAACAAAGTTTAAAGGCAAAAAGGTCCATATAGAAGAAATTCAAAGTGATTTGGGAGCTTAAAGTAGAGTAAAAAGTGAAGAAAATTTGCTTAAAGGAGAAGACCAGCCGAGACTTTCAAGGATCTCCACATGCCCCGTGTTGAAGGTCATATGAAGATAAGAGTTACCCAGCAAAAATCAACATGAGGCATGTAAATTCACACTGGGTCGTGTAAACAGAGACTTCGGAAAAAAACACGCTGAAAGTTTCATGGGCTTCCACATGCCCCGTGGGGCAGGTCGTGTAAATAGAGATTTTAGAGCAAAATACGCCGAAAGTTTCAGGGACTCCTACATGCCCCGTGTAACTGGTCATGCAGAATCTAAAGGCTTTTCCTCCAAATCAACATGAGGCATGTGGAAAATAGCCTAAATCAACATGAGGCATGTGGGATGGCACTGACAGATTTGCTGACATGAAAAAATTTTCTCTTTTCATACCTTTTATACCTTTTGTCCTTATCCCTTTAGAGACTATTTTTAGGGCAACCCTTAAGGGGATATATAAGCATCATATTCTCATTTTTTACTATAAGGAGAAAGAGAGAGAAAAATCAAAAGGGAGAGGAAGAGGGAATCACGCAATTTTTGGAGAAAGAACACCTGCAGAGTGACATTTTCCAGCTTCCATTTTCAGAGATTTGGATCTTCTTCTTCTGGGCTCTTTTATTTTTAGTTTTATTTTCATGTTTTCTTGCTCTATTTCATATTTTCTACTTGTAAATACAAGCATGAGTGAGTAGATACTTAAGATTTCATAGTTTAGTGCAATGATTTAAGTTTTATTTGTGGATTTGGATTGGTTTTAACCAAATTTTAGAATATATAAGCTTTGATTCTTATCTTGTGTGCTTATTTACATACCCATTATTGGTACCCTTTGGGTTTTGTTCTTAATCTTAGATTGAAGGACCGAGAGGTGAAAATCTATGATAGATAATCAAGATATTGAACTTAATCATTTAGTGTTAGAAATAAACTAGTGGGTTAAGAGGAATTTCAAGTTGATTAAAATGCTTAAAGGGTTTTGGATAATTAAAAATCGTGAGAATGGGGTTTAGTTTCCTTTAAAATACTCTTTAATTTGCTTGAAAGAGAAATTAAAAGAAATCAGAATCAACTTCCTTCAAACTTGTATTTCCTTTAATCTTGGCTTTGCCTATCCAAATCCCAATAAAATTTACTTCATGAACCTCAACTCTGGAATCAATTTTTACCATTAATTAATTAAATCTTTTGTTACTTGCTGAAATTTTAGTAAATTAGTATAATTCTTAGAATTATAATTGCTTAATTCATTATAATTTCCTTATTTTTCCAATTTAATTTGCTGCATCTCTTACTCTATTTTTGGCACAAATTACTGATAGCCCAAATAATCATAACTTTTATAGTTTGGTACTCAAACAACAAATCTCTGTGAGACGAAATCTTTTTTTTACTACTTGAACGACTCGTATACTTGCAATCAAGTTTTTGGCGCCATTACCAGGGATTTGTTTTGTTTGATATTAGACGATTGATTGTTTGGTTAATTTGGGCATTTTATTTCTTATTTTAATTTCTCTTCTTTATCATTTTACTTTGAGATTTTTCTTATTTTGGTTTTTCAGGTACATATCTTTTATATGAGAAGAACAAAAAGTGCAGAAATTGATTTAATTTTTGATCTTAAGATTGAAAAGACAGCTAAAGCTTTAAGAGTAGAATCTAAAAGAAGAAAAGCTGAACTCAGAATTCAAAGACAACAAGAGCAACATCAAGAGCAACAAGTGATAGAAGGTATGGAAAACAACAACCGATCAATTAAGGATCATGCTTTTCCTAATTTTGGAGATTTTAGACCAAGTATTACAAGTCCTAGAGTGGAAGCAAACAATTTTGAGTTGAAGCCCTCACTTTGTCAAATGGTTCAACAATCACAGTTTGGGGGAGGTCCTACTGAGAGTCCAAATGTGCACCTTGCACATTTTCTTGAAATTAGTGACATCCTAAAGATAAATAGAGTGTCAGATGATGCCATCCGGCTGAGATTATTTCCTTTTTCTTTGAAGGATCATGCTAGGGAGTGGTTGCATTCATTACCTCCGGGTTCAATAACTACTTGGGATGAGTTGTCACAAGCTTTCTTGGCTCAATGCTTTCCTCCTAGCAAAACTGCAAAATTGAGAAATGAATTAACTTCTTTCAGACTAAGGGATGATGAGAGTCTCTATGAAGCTTGGGAGAGATATAAGGATCTTCAAAGGAGATGTCTACATCATGGAATCCCTAGATGGATGCTAGTTCAACATTTCTACAATGGTGTTTCTCCAGCAATTAGAAGTATAATTGATGCATCTTCAGGAGGTGATCTTATGGAAAAGTCAGAAGATGAAGCTTATTCAGCATTGGATAAAATTGCTTACAATAATTATCAATGGAGCTGTGAAAGAAATGAAATGAAGAAGCCACCAGCTGGTGTATATGAATTAGATGCCATGAGTATGTTCAATGCCAAATTTGATGCTTTGACGAGAAAAATGGATAAGTTAAGCATGAAGGTTGACACATCAATTAGAGGATTTAGTCATACAGAAGATGTTGGTACGGGAAATATGCATTGTATTAATGATTTTCCTTCCTATGGGCAAGAATTTAGAAATGAGCAGGTTGATTTTATTGTGAATTACAATCAGAAACCAGTTGGTAATCCTTTTTCTGCTATATATAATCCAGCATGGAGAAATAACCCTAACTTTTCTTAGGGAGGTCGATAAGGACAGCAACAAAATTATCAACAACCTCATAATTTTCAGCAACAATAGCAGAATTTTCAGCAAAACAGAGTACCACCTGGATTTCCATCACAAAGGAATCAAAATGTACCTATTCCACAACCACTAGTTCAGTCTTCAGACCAAGATTCAATTTTTAAGTTTATGATGGAGAATTTCTTAACTGCTTAACAAAAACAAGGGGAAATGATTCAACAATTAACCTCAAAGATAGATCAGCTTGCCACTCATAATAGGATGTTGGAAAACCAAATAGCTCAACAAGCAAGCTCTTCCAGCAAAGCACAAGGAAAACTTCCAAGTCAACCAGAGAATCCTAGAGAACATTGCAAGGCAGTGATCCTAAGGAGTGGGAAAATTATAGGAGAAGAAGAGAAAGATGAGGTAAAAGAGGAAAAGAAGAAAGAAGATAAAGACAAAAATGAATCTATTCTGAATCATGACGAAGTTAATGAGGAAGCAAACAAGAAGAAGGAAGTTAAAAAGAAGAAGAGGAAAAGTATGTGCCTCCACCACTATACAAGCCACCATTGCCATATCCTCAGAGGTTTCAGAAAGCAAAGCTAGATAAGCAGTTCGGGAAATTTTTGAAGAAGTTATACATCAACATTTTATTTACAGATATAATTTCTCAAATGCCCTCATATGCTAAATGTTAGTAGTATGCCCTAGATCATATCATTTAGTATGTATCTTGTACATATTTTTATTAATAAAAGGCATTTCCACTTTTCCGTTTACATAATATATTTATGTGTAATAGAAAAGGTCCATTGATATTTTGTTAGAAATATTATTCTTAAGTTGTTAAGAATATGAGTGACAATATTTCTAGCACAAAGTATCATAAATAGGTTCACAATCGAGGATACTTCATAATAAGGACATGACTTATCCAGAAAGATTGTATTCATGTTTGTTCCCAAGTTATTTATATGAGATATAAATAAGATGGAATGGTGAGTCTCATGCCATATAACAAACATGATAGGCACTTATAAATGATAAGTAGGCCGAACCAGTGACACTTATGACAAGCACATGGAGTTTACTCTTGTCAATGTTTTGTCATAAATCATATCAGTGCATATAATCTTTAGACCTGAGATAGCACAGTTATCTTGTATATAGGTAGTTTGAGTTTGATTCTGCTTTCATACTTGTACTATGTATGGGTATATGGGCATGTGTTGGCTCCTGCTAGTTATATATGGAGGTAGGTGTTGATCAAGAAGGAATCTGTTCCTCTAAGTAAATAGAGTTAAAATCCTATGTTCATTTAATTGTTCTTGATGTTTCAAGTTCCTGGCAGACAGATAGATTTATTCGTAAAAGAGTTTCGATGAGAAAAATCTTTTAATCAAGAACTGGAATTAAAAGAGAACATAATATTCATAGCAAATGGAGTTTGACATAAACCATGACTCGGCTTGAGTTGGGATTTTGTACAGAGAGATTCTAGTGCATGGTAACATATGATTATAGGTTCATTTAAGGTAAATCTTATTACTAATTGGGTGGCCATGGCATGCTATGCTAGGTGTTAACCATGGTCTATGAGGTTCATAAAATGATTTAGAGAAATCATTTATGGTAAGAAAGAGTTCGATGATATTAAGAGTTGATATCATGTCTCATTGCCAATTAGTGATGAGCCTAGTAAGTCACACACATACACAAGTTATCACCTATTTAAATATGATTTAATTAATTAATTAAAGAGTTTAATTGATTAATTAAATAGATTTGGTTTGCAATAAAATTGCAAAGTCCCTAGCATGACTTGAAACCAAAACTAGATTATTGGATGTGTAGTATAAATTAAATTTATATTTAAAGTGTTTAAATATGAATTTAATTGATGAGAAATTAATTAATAGAGATTAATTAATTAATTTATATTTGATATAAATTAATTAGAAGAAGAAAATAATTATTTTGGGTTAAGAACTCAAAATTAAGACACAGGGGCATTTTGGTCATTTTGCAGTATGACACGTGGCACCATGAGATGGTGACACATGGCATAACACATAAGCTTGGCAAATATTTTTAATCATGTAAGATGATTAAAATCAAGATTAAATATAGGTTTGACACTTGGCACAATGTGATTGGGTCACTTAAACCTAGAGCTAATCAAAAGGTGACATGTGGCTAGGGTTTAATGTGTTAACCTAGCTATTTAAGTGGGGTTATGAAAAGAAAACACAACCAGCAGCCTCTCCTCTCATATGTCACGCCACTTTGAGCCTCTCCAGCTATTTCTCTTCATCTCTCATCAATTCAAAGAGATTAGCCATCAATCTCTTGAATTAAGAACACTAGAAATTGTTTCTAGTGTCCTGTTTGCATCTCTAATCTCTTAAAAGGCAGAACTTGAATTTCTAATTAATAGAAAAGGCTTTAGAAGCTGTTCAAGGGCTGCCATAGGTGTTCTTGGTGTGGACAAGCTAGAGGGACAACATTTGGTGTCCTGAAGACGAATGTCAAAGCGCGAACATTACTGACACATCAAGAGGTTAGTGTAATCGTTCTTGATTTAATCTAGGGTTCTAAAATTAATCTGATTAATTTTAAAATCTTAAATGGCAAATACAGATCCAAAAACATATTAAAAGAGTTTTAATATGTTGTTTATCATTGAAATCAAATAGATAAAAATAAATCTTGCATGGTGCATGTGACCCTAGGCGAAAATTTTTGAATTCAATGGTATAATCTTGTGTTTTTCACGCTTCCGTTCCTTCAATTGGTATCAGAGCCACTATATTTGCCATTTAGATTGTTGATTATATAATTTAATTGTGTGTTTGATCATGAGATCAAGAGATTCATTGCTGGTTGGATCATGAGATGTGGCGTCACACATGGAGAAGCCACCATTGGTGGCGGCAACAATGGTTCCATGGGTGATTCAAGGTTTGGCTTTTAATTCTGCAATTGTTGTATGATCTAAGGCCTATTCTTTGACTAATTAAAGTGTTTAATTAGTTGTTTTAATCACACAATTAAATTATGATTCAAATCAGAATTTTAAAAAATGTTTGAATGTGATTCAAATCTGAATTTTAAAAGTTGTTTGAATGTGATTCAAATCTGAATTTTTAAAGTTGTTTGAATCATATTTAAATCTGATTTTTTAAAATTGATTCAATAAAATTCAGATCTGATTTTTTAAAATATATTTGAATGTGATTCAAATCTGATTTTTAAAAAAATATTTGAATGTGATTCAAATCTGAATTTTTGAAGTTGTTTGAATGTGATTCAAATTTGAATTTTTAAATTTGTTTGAATGAGATTCAAATCTGAATTTTTAAATTTATTTGAATCATATTCAAATCTGGATTTTTAAGTTGAATATGAGATATTCAATTTAATTTAAGTATGTATGTTTTATTTAATTGTTAAATAGTGATATGCATGATGGATGATCATGGACTATAAAAGACCAATGTGATTGGATTTATTTCTTTTATGTTTCTTTGGGATTGTAAATTAATTAATTTATTTTAATTTATTTTGGGCATGTATTATTAAGTTTGTAATATTTTTGGGTTGTAATTTCATTTATTTATGTTCTTGTAAATTCGCCTTGGTATGCCAAGGATTACTATGTAATATTGGATTGCAAGAAGTTCAAGGAGGTCAAGAGCATTGGTGGGACCAGTGGGAGGAATTCAAGATCAAGTGTTGATTATGTACTCCTTCAGCAACTCTTGTAAAATGAATGAATGAAATGCACCTAGGAATGCCCTTATTCAATTCTTGGTGGCTCAGAATTGAATCCCTTAGAAAGTCCATGATCATACCATATTTACTGCTTATCCATGAATGCATGAGATGTATGGAATGTATGCAATTATATGATATATGCATGCTAAATGGATAATGTGCAAAGTGAGACCTTAATAGTAATTAGGATGGCTATAAAATCTTCCAAACAAATGATTAAGTTGGAAATGCTATAATTAAAGTAATTATAACATAAGCCCTCCATTGGGGCAATTATTTTAAGAAATTTTAAATAGTTGCATGAGATGCAATTAATTTAAGAGATTTTCTTAAGAATAATTGTTAAGCATGAGATGTTGTAAATATGTAAATGGTTTGGTGGCCAATATTGGATGTACCTGAGGACATTAAAATTATTTGCATAATTACTGGCTCAATGGGATCAACTTAACTAATGCAAGATAAGTCAATATTGGATGTACGAGATTTTGAGCATTAGGGGCTAGTAAAGGATTGAACCTCACATGAGATGTGATGGGCAAGGAGTTGCTCACTTATAGTTTATTGTAATTCCAATAATGGATGTACGAGGATGATCAATAGAATTATAAGAATTCAATCACCCACTAGAAATCCATCCAACTAGGATTTCCGTTTTCTACTTTGGAAGTGTAGGATTCGCTAAGTTAGTGGGAGGACCAATTTGATTAAAAGACCATAATCATTTTGGTTAATTACATGATACATTTACTAATTAATCTGGTTATTTTCTGCGATTAATTTTACGATAAAAATGAGCACAAAACAACCACCACCATCCAATATCCTTGCAAGCATACTTGATCACAACAGTTGACAGACCTAATCATGCGATTGGCTAAGAAATTTGAAACTTGTCTGAACTTTGAACATATAGGATATGTTCTATATTCAAATGTTCTGGTCCCTTACCTCCAGAGGCCACACAAGAGGAACATGATACTTTGGACAAGTGGAAGGAGTATGATATGAGAGCTAAGTGTTACATGCTTGCTTCCATGAGTAATGAGTTCTGAAGCAACATGAGAACATGCAGAGTGCTAGTGAGATCCTCCTTCACCTACAAGAGTTGTATGGTGAGCACAAAGAGAATGCTAGGTATGAGATATCTAAACAGCTTATTCCGGTATGAGGATGTCCGAGGGAGTAATGTTGGGGATCATGTCCACAAGATGATTCGGTGATTGAGCGATTGGAACATCTTGACTTCAACATGGATTTCCAACTACAAACGGATTTGATCCTTGATCCCTTCACGAGTCTTTTGGGAATTTTGTGACAAATTTCCATATGACTAAACAGAATGCACCTTAGTGAATTACTCAACATGCTGGTTATTGCCCAAAAGAATATGCCAGGCAATAAAGGAAAAGAGGTAGCTTTGGTTGCATCTTCTTCTACTGGAAAGTCCAATAAGAAGAAGGGCAATAAGAAAAAGAAACCTCAGTTCTCGGTCCTTCCAAGAAAATAGCTAAACAGAAAAGGAAGACTAAAGCTGATGAAGGCAAAGGAAAGTGTTTCCACTGCCAACAGGAAAGTGTTTCCACTGCCAATAGGAAAGTGTTTCCATTGCCAGTAAGAAAGTGTTTCCACTGGCTAGAGTATAGCAATCTAAAAGAATGCAATGCCATGGTGAAAACCAACTCAAGTTCAAAATATATTTGGCGCTTAAGGTTATGTCATGTTGCAGAAGATAGGATTGCAAAATTGGAGAAAATGGGGATTCTATCCTCATTGGGCTCTGAGCCTACTCCAACTTGTGAATCTTGCCTTCAAGGCAAAATGACTAGATCACCCTTTGTTGGACAAGGGCTAAGAGCTGAAAATATAATACATAGTGATGTATGTGGTCCGTTTAAAGAAATGGCTAGAGGGGGCTTTCATTATTTTATTACCTTTACTGATGATAAATCAAGGTTTGGGTATTTGTATTTGATGAAATACAAACATGAATCCTTTGAAAAGTTCAAAGAATTTAAATCTGAAGTAGAAAATCAAACAGGAAAAAGTATTAAAGCTCTTCGATCAAATCGTGGAGGTGAATATTTGAGTACTGAATTTGATGAATACTTGAGAGAGCATGGCATTGTTTCTCAGCTGACTCCTCCAGAACGCATACGGTGAATGGTGTATCTGAAAGAGAAATCGTACCCTATTGGATATGGTACGTAGTATGATGAGCTATCTTGATATGCCAATCTCCTTTTGGGATTTGCATTAGAATCAGCTTTATATATTCTGAATAGGATTCCATCAAAATTAGTTTCTTCCACACCTTATGAGATATGGCATGGAAGAAAACCAAGTCTTAAGCATGTTAAGATTTGGTGTTGTCCACTTATATCAAAAGTGAACACCGATAAATTGGAGACCAGATCGAGAAAAGGTCGATTTGTTGGATATCCAAAAGATATTTTTGGATATTTTTATTATTTGCCTACTTCACAAAGGTTGTGATAAGTAGAGATGCCACATTTCTTGAACAACAGTTTGTTCAAGAAGGAGGCAAAGGAAGGCAAATAGAGTTAGAATTGGAGAATTCTGACCAACCAACAGATCAGATGGATATAGATCCATCTAGTCAACCTATACCCATTGATGAAACATCTACAGCTGTTCCTCGTAGAACAACCAGGGTATCTCACCCACCAGTGAGATATGGTTTTCTTCATAAAGAAGAATAAGAGTTGTCTACTCTTGAAGAAGTAGATCATGGAGATGATCCACTTACCTATGAAGAAGCTATATCAGATATAGACTCTTCAAAATGGATTGATGCTATGAAATCCGAGATTGATTCCATGTATAAGAATCAAGTTTGGGATCTTGTTGACCCACCTAAAGGTATTGTACCTATAGGGAACAAATGGGTTTTCAAGAAGAAAATTGGTTATGATGGAAAGGTAGAGACCTATAAGGCAAGGCTAGTAGCGAAAGGGTTTCGCCAAAGGCAAGGAATAGACTATGAGGAGACTTTCTCGCCAGTTGCCATGCTTAAATCAATTAGGATTTTATTAGCAATAGCTGCATACTATGATTATGAGATTTGGCAGATGGATGTCAAAACAGCTTTTCTTAATGGATACATTGAAGAAAACATTTTCATGGAACAACCTAGGGGATTTGAATCCCAAGATGGTTCCAAGGTATGCAAGCTAAAGCGATCCATTTATGGGTTGAAACAAGCTTCGAGGAGTTGGAACATCCGTTTTGATGAAGCCATTAAATCTTTTGGTTTTATCAAAAATGAGGATGAGCCATGTGTATATAAGAAGGTTAGTGACAGTGCTATCACTTTCCTTGTCTTATATGTGGATGACATACTGTTGATGGGTAATGATACAGGTATGTTGACGACTATAAAGGTATGGTTGTCAAATACATTCTCCATGAAAGACTTAGGGGAGGTAACCTATATTCTTGGGATTCGCATCTATAGAGATAGAGCGAAAAGAATAATTGGTTTATCCCAAAGTCTATACTTGGAAAAGGTGTTAAAGAGGTTTAACATGCTTGATTCCAAGAGAGGATTGTTACCAGTGAGACATGGTATCCACCTTTCTAAAGAGATGTCTCCAAAGACAAAAGAAGAAAGAGATAAGATGTCAAGGATTCCATATGCTTTGGCTATTGGAAGTTTAATGTATGCAATGTTGTGTACTAGGCCGGATATCGCATATGCTGTTAGTTTGACTAGCAGGTATCAATCCAATCCAGGTTTGGAACACTGGATAGCTGTCAAGAATATCCTTAAGTACTTGAGAAGAACTAAGGATTTATTCTTGATTTATGGAGGTGGAGACTTGCAATTGGATGGTTATACTGATTCTGATTTCCAATCAGATATCGATGATAGAAAGTCTACCTCTGGATATGTGTTCATTTGTAATGGAGGTGCGATCGGTTGGAAGAGTTCCAAGCGAGCACGATTGCAGATTCCACTCATCGAGGTCGAGTATATTCCGCATCGAATCTCGCAAAGAAGTCGCTTGGATAAAGAAGTTCGTGATGAGAACTTACGATAGTTCCTTCCATTGAGTCGCCAGTTCCATTACATCGCGACAACAATGGAGCGATCATCTGAGCTAAGGAACCAAGGTCTCACCAGAAATCCAAACACATAGAAAGGCGCTACCACATTATCAGAGATATAGTTGGGCAAGGCGATATAGCCATGCAGAAAAATAACATCAGCTGAAAATCCAGCTGATCCATTCATTAAGCCTATGTCACAGACTCAGTTAGACCGGCGTCTTGAGAAGATGGGTCTAAGGTATTGTAATGAATGGCTCTAGTGCTAGTGGGAGATTGTTAGTAGTATGCCCTAGAGCATATCATTTAGTATGTATCTTGTACATATTTTTATTAATAAAAGGCATTTCCACTTTTCCGTTTACATAATATATTTATGTGTAATAGAAAAGGTCCATTGATATTTTGTTAGAAATATTATTCTTAAGTTGTTAAGAATATGAGTGACAATATTTCTAGCACAAAGTATCATAAATAGGTTCACAATCGAGGATACTTCATAATAAGGACATGACTTATCCAGAAAGATTGTATTCATGTTTGTTCCCAAGTTATTTATATGAGATATAAATAAGATGGAACGGTGAGTCTCATGCCATATAACAAACATGATAGGCACTTATAAATGATAAGTAGGCCGAACCAGTGACACTTATGACAAGCACATGGAGTTTACTCTTGTCAATGTTTTGTCATAAATCATATCGATGCATATAATCTTTAGACACGAGATAGCACAGTTATCTTGTATATAGGTAGTTTGAGTTTGATCTCGCTTTCATACTTGTACTATGTATGGGTATATGGGCATGTGTTGGCTCACGCTAGTTATATATGGAGGTAGGTGTTGATCAAGAAGGAATCTGTTCCTCTAAGTAAATAGAGTTAAAATCCTATGTTCATTTAATTGTTCTTGATGTTTCAAGTTCATGGCCAGGACAGATAGATTTATTCAGAAAAGAGTTTCTGATGAGAAAAATCTTTTAATCAAGAACTGGAATTAAAAGAGAACATAATATTCATAGCAAATGGAGTTTTACATAAACCATCACTTCACCTTTATTTGGGATTTTGTAACAGAGAGATTCTAGTGCATGGTAACATATGATTATAGGTTCATTTAAGGTAAATCTTATTACTAATTGGGTGGCCATGGCATGCTATGCTAGGTGTTAACCATGGTCTATGAGGTTCATAAAATGATTTAGAGAAATCATTTATGGTAAGAAAGAGTTCGATGATATTAAGAGTTGATATCATGTCTCATTGCCAATTAGTGATGAGCCTAGTAAGTCACACACATACACAAGTTATCACCTATTTAAATATGATTTAATTAATTAATTAAAGAGTTTAATTGATTAATTAAATAGATTTGGTTTGCAATAAAATTGCAAAGTCCCTAGCATGACTTGAAACCAAATCTAGATTATTGGATGTGTAGTATAAATTAAATTTATATTTAAAGTGTTTAAATATGAATTTAATTGATGAGAAATTAATTAATAGAGATTAATTAATTAATTTATATTTGATATAAATTAATTAGAAGAAGAAAATAATTATTTTGGGTTAAGAACTCAAAATTAAGACACAGGGGCATTTTGGTCATTTTGCAGTGTGACACGTGGCACCATGAGATGGTGACACATGGCATAACACATAAGCTTGGAAAATATTTTTAATCATGTAAGATGATTAAAATCAAGATTAAATATAGGTTTGACACTTGGCACAATGTGATTGGGTCACTTAAACCTAGAGCTAATCAAAAGGTGACATGTGGCTAGGGTTTAATGTGTTAACCTAGCTATTTAAGTGGGGTTATGAAAAGAAAACACAACCAGCAGCCTCTCCTCTCATATGTCACGCCACTTTGAGCCTCTCCAGCTATTTCTCTTCATCTCTCATCAATTCAAAGAGATTAGCCATCAATCTCTTGAATTAAGAACACTAGAAATTGTTTCTAGTGTCCTGTTTGCATCTCTAATCTCTTAAAAGGCAGAACTTGAATTTCTAATTAATAGAAAAGGCTTTAGAAGCTGTTCAAGGGCTGCCATAGGTGTTCTTGGTGTGGACAAGCTAGAGGGACAACATTTGGTGTCACGAAGGCGAATGTCAAAGCGCAGCTACTGACACATCAAGAGGTTAGTGTAATCGTTCTTGATTTAATCTAGGGTTCTAAAATTAATCTGATTAATTTTAAAATCTTAAATGGCAAATACAGATCCAAAAACATATTAAAAGAGTTTTAATATGTTGTTTATCATTGAAATCAAATAGATAAAAATAAATCTTGCATGGTGCATGTGACCCTAGGCGAAAATTTTTGAATTCAATGGTATAATCTTGTGTTTTTCACGCTTCCGTTCCTTCACTAAATTCCTGAAAGAAATTTTGTTAAACAAGAGGAGATTAGAAGATTATGAAACTGTGGCATTAACAAAGGAGTGTAGTGCTCTCTTATAGAATAAACTTCCACCAAAATTGAAGGATCCAGGAAGTTTCTCTATTCCTTGTCACATTGGGGACACTAGTATTGAAAAAGCATTGTGTGATCTTGGAGCTAGTGTAAGCTTGATGCCACTCCCCATTTGTGAAAAGCTGAAGGTAGGAGATTTGAAGCCCACCACCATTTCTTTGCAACTAGCTAATAGATCTATCAAATATCCAGTGGAAATTTTGGAGAATGTGCCATTGAAGGTTGGAAAATTTTTTATTCCTGTGGATTTTGTGGTTCTTGAAATGGAAGAGGATATTCACATACCTATCATCTTGGGAAGGCCATTTTTAGCCACAGCAGGGGCTATAATTGATGTAAAGAATGGCAGATTGACATTAAAAGTTGGAGAAGAGGAGGTGAAATTTAATTTGAATCAGACTTTAAAGAAACATCATGGAGTTGATCCTTGTTTAAGGGTGAATGTTATTGATGAGATTGTGGAAGCAGAATTTAAGGAAAGATATCTTGAGGACCCTTTGAAGAATTGTTTGGTACATAGTAGAACAACAAAGGATGAAAATCCTGCAGTTGCAGCTTTTGCTCAAATCTTGGAAGCTACTCAAGAAGTTGTAGGAGATCAAGTTTTGCAAGTTAAAGAATTGAAATATGAAGTTGCACAACCATCTTAGCTAAATGAGAAGGACGCACCACAGGTAGACCTCAAACCACTTCCATCTACATTAAGGTATGCTTTTCTTGGACCTAATTCAACTTATCCTGTCATTATTAATGCAAATTTGAGTGATGTACAAGTTGAAAAATTGCTGATAGAGTTAAGAGCATATAGGAAAGTCATTGGTTACACCATTGATGACATAAAAGGCATAAACCCCACCTTGTGCATGCATAGGATTCTTTTAGAAGATAATTTTAAGGCTACCATAGAACATCAAAGAAGGCTAAATCTTAATATGAAAGAGGTGGTGAAGAAAGAAGTCTTGAAACTGCTTGAAGCTGGGATCATTTATCCTATTTCTGATAGTAGTTGGGTTAGCCCAGTTCATGTGGTTCCTAAGAAAGGAGGTGTGACCATTGTGAAAAATGAAAATAATGAATTGATACCTATAAAAATTGTCACAGGGTGGAGGATGTGTATAGATTACAGGAAGCTTAATATTTCCATTAGGAAATACCATTTTCCCTTGCCTTTTATTGATCAAATGTTAGAGAGGTTAGCAAAACATTCATATTTTTGTTATTTGGAAGGGTATTATGGTTTTTTCCAAATCCCAATACACCCTAGTAATCAAGAGAAAACCACATTCACATGTCCATATGGCACATTTGCATATAGAAGGATGCTTTTTGGCTTATGTAATGCACAGCTACTTTTTAGCGGTGTATAATGGCCATTTTCTCTGATTTTATTGAGGAAATTATGGAAGTTTTCATGGACAATTTTTCTGTGTATGGTTTTTCTTTTGATAATTGTCTATCTAACCTCTCTAAAGTGCTTAAAAGATGTGAAGAAACAGACTTGGTGCTAAATTGGGAGAAATGTCATTTTATGGTGCAAGAAGACATTGTGCTTGGACATTTGGTATCACATAGAGGAATTGAAGTGGACAAGGCCAAAGTAGAAGTGATTGAGAAGATGCCTCCACCAACTTCAGTGAAAGGAATTGGAAGTTTTCTTAGGCATGCTAGGTTCTATCGGCGATTTATAAAGGATTTTTCAAAAATTGCTAAACCTCTTACTAATTTGTTAAATCATGATGTTCCTTTTAATTTTGACCGCGCTTGTTTTGATTCTTTTAATAGGTTGAAGGAAGCTCTAACAACAGCCCCTATCATGCAATGTCCGGATTGGTCATTGCCATTTGAAATTATGTGTGATGCTAGTGACTTTGCTGTGGGAGCTGTACTTAGTCAGAAGAAAGAGAAGAGGTCTTGTGCAATTTATTATGCCAGCAAAACTCTAGATGATGCTCAAGTAAATTATGCTACCACTGAGAAAGAATTTTTAGCTGTGGTATTTGCTGTGAAAAAGTTCAGATCATATTTGGTTGGATCGAAAGTGATTGTCTATACAGACCATGTAGCCATAAGATATTTGATGAATAAAAAAGAAGCAAAGCCAAGACTGATAAGATGGGTTCTATTGCTAGAGGAGTTTGATTTACAAATTAAAGACAAAAAGGGAGCTGAAAATGTTGTGGCAGACCATCTATCAAGAATTAAGTATGAACGTAAGGACGAAAATGAAGAGGAATTACCAATTGATGACTTTTTCTCAAATGAGCAATTGCTAGTCGTTGTTGCTGCATTGCCGTGGTTTGCAGATTTTGTCAATTACTTGTCTTGTGGAGTTCTCCCACCAGATTTGAGCTATCAACAAAAAAAGAAATTTTTGCATGATGTGAAAATTTATACATGGGAGGATCCATTGTTATTTAAGAAATGTAATGATGACCTAGTTAGAAGGTGCGTGTCTGAAGAGGAAATAGGAAACATTCTAGAACATTGTCATTCTTCTGACTATGGAGGTCATTTTAATGTAGATAAAACAGTGGGTAAAATACTTCAAGCTGGATTTTATTGGCCACACATGTTTAAAATTATGAGAGAATTTATTTTGAGATGTGACAGATGTCAAAGAATGGGGAATATTTCAAGGAAAAATGAAATACCACAACAAGGAATTTTGGAGATTGAGTTATTTGATGTTTGGGGCATAGATTTCATGGGACCATTCCCATCATCTTTTAGGAATAAATACATTTTGGTAGGTGTGGATTATGTGTCTAAATGGGTTGAGGCCATTGCTTCCCCTACAAATGATGCAAGGGTAGTAGTGAAATTTTTGAAAAAGTTTATTTTCACTAGATTTGGAGCTCAAAGAGCTATAATCAATGATGGTGGATCTCATTTCTACAATAAACAGTTTGAAAATCTTTTGAAGAAATATGGGGTTACTCATAAGGTAGCTACACCTTATCATCCCCAGACTAGTGGGCAAGTTGAAGTATCTAATAGAGAATTGAAGAGAATCCTGGAAAAAACTATTAATCATGCAAGGAAAGATTGGTCATTGAGGCTAGATGATGCATTATGGGCGTATAGAACAGCTTACAAGACACCCATTAAATCTACACCTTTTAAGCTAGTCTATGGGAAATCATGTCATTTGCTAGTTTAGTTGGAGCACAAAGCATATTGGGCAATCTGAACTTTGAATTTCGACTTAAACAATGCTGGAGAGAAAAGGTTACTTCAATTAAATGAACTTGAAGAGATAAGATTGGATGCATATGAGAATGCTAGGATTTTTAAGGAAAAGACTAGATTTTGGCATGATAAGTACATTAAAAGAAAGGAGTTTAAAGTGGGTGATCTGGTTTTTTGTATAATTCTAGACTTAGACTCTTTCCTAGAAAATTGAAATCAAGATGGTCTGATCCTTTCAAGGTCATCAAGGTTTATCCACATGAAGCTATGGATATTTGGAGTGAAAATTCTGGTCTTTTTAAAGTTAATGGTCAAAGGCTCAAGATTATCTCACAGGCCAGCCCATTGAGAAGGGAACAAGTTGTTTCCTTGATGATCCACAAATTCACTGAATTAAAGAGGGTCAAGCTAATGACCTAAAATTAGCGCTCTTTGGGAAGCACCCCATAAAATTTTCCTTATATTTAATTTTTCTTTTATTTTGTTTCATTTTATGTCCTATTGAACTCAAATTTGACATTAAAATTTCTTTCTGCAGGTTGGTGGAGATTTTCAAGCAAATATGTATGGTAAATTGAAAGAATTAATGTCTGGGAAGTTGTTGAACCTTATATTTGTCTTCCATGATGAATATTGTTTTCAACAAAGTCAAATATGAACTAATTTAAGCTGTATGTCTGATTGCAGCAACATGGTGGAGTGAAATGCCATTTGAGTTGTAGCATTTTGAGGAAATTGGTGAGAAATATAGGAACTTTCATGGTAATCAATAGCAATATGCTTTTGATTTTACTTTCTGGGTAATTAATTTTCATGTAGTGCACTGAAATTGACATATTTGCCATTGTATATTTTGTGAAATTTCATAATACAATTCTGCAGAAATTTACTCATGTGAACAGTGTTTGCAGCAGAATTTTATTCAGTGTTCATAAATTTTTAATAATGAGTTTGGGGTTGAATTTGGGTGTTATTACTTGTGGTGTGATTGTTAATGTGAATATTACTTGAATAATGTTTTAGTTTATGTTTGGTGGATTGATAGATTTTAATTGTTCTTAGCGATTAATTGGATTTCAATTGAATTTTGAGTGAAATTTCTGTGCAAATTGTGTTTTAGGTTTGGTTTTAGTGTGTTTTGGGTCACATTTCTGGGATTTTCATCAGGTCATTTAACACTAGATTCAACATGATGTATGCTGGGGGTAGTGTCATCACTAGAACCTGTTCTAGACACTTTAAACTGCTGAAAATGTAAAACCCTGTCGAGAGTTTCAAGGGGTCCAACATGCCTTATGTAGCACTTCATATAAAATCACACGGGGCATGTCATTTTTCCCTTTTATTCCAACATGCCTCATGTTATTAATCTTACACCAAATCACACAGGGCATGTCACCCCTCACTATTCTTAACATGCCTCATGTTAGACACTAGGAGTATCACCACTTAAACCTTTACCCTAGCCATTCTATCCTATTTAATTTCATCAGCCGCACAACCTAAACCTTAACTATTCCTTCCATGGTGCATACCAAACAGCCATCCACTCACATACCCAAGCTGTGAGCCATTGAAAATGGCTGCCAACAGTAACTCTTCAAACCTAACACCAAACCCTACACCACCCAACGCTCAACCCGAAACACGCATTTCATCCCCAAATCCCCAAATTCCCGATACGAACCCTAGCTCTCCACCTCACTAATCCTCTCAACCCACCCCTAATCCCTACAATGCCACCTAAGATGCCACACCTCCCTCCCAACAACCCAACAAAGACACCCCTTCAGTAGTATATGAAATGCGAAAAAGAAAGAAATCAACTCTTCCCTTATCTACTCCACCGAAACAACCTAGAGTTGACTCCCCAAGAATAGTTAGCGCCAAAATCCGCTCTACTGCCCAAAATCCTATCTCACTGCAAGGTTCTTCTGTGTCACACCCTACCCCTCTATAACGCATAACATGATCCCGTAGTATACCTAATGAATTACCAACTTCATCTACTGATAACCCATTAAATACATTACAAGGGATTTTAAAATTTTTCTTACTTCTTTTTACAGTGGTAAGCACCATTTACAAGTGTTAAAAAATTTTTTGAACTGAAGTGAAACAACTAACACATTTGAATAATTAACAATTTCTGCAAAAATTTTGGCAGAGTGCCATCTGTATTTTGAATAAAACAGTTCTTCAAAAACCTGTAAAAAGTACTTCAAATATATTTCTCAATCTCAAACTCCAACATCCAAATCAACATAATAAGTTTCTCAACATTTGTCTACTCAATCCACAATAATTTTCCAGTGTTTTCAAAAGCTGAGATAAAAGAAATATATCACAATATTTGCAAACTAAAATAATTTACAAATTTAGTGTACAACTTTAATGTACAATTTTAATTTATAACTGCTCAAAACCAAGAACACTATATACATACAGTGAACATACATTACAATACAAAATGCAAAATATGGTATACTCAATATACCCGATGAACTCTCAATATAGCATTAGCAGCCTAGTCTGCTGCCCTGTCAGTCTGTCTACCTGCGACAGCAATGAAAAGCTATCGCTGAGTAAAATTTACTCAGTGGTGCACAATAACAATTTGAAATGCGATATATAAATCTTTTATTGACAATTCACAAATCAAATAATTCACAATTCCATTTCACAATTTACAAAGTTCATATAACACAAATTTGATCAAACAATTGAATAACACAGTTTTGCCAATCAATAACACCATTTGATCAAATAACTGAATAATACAGTTTTGCCAATCAATAACACCATTTGATCAAATAACTGAATAATACAGTTTTGCCAATCAATAACAAAATTTGATCAAATAACTGAATAATACAGTTTTGCTAATCAATAACACCATTTGATCAAATAACTGAATAATACAGTTTTTTCAATCAATAACACAATTTGATCAAATAACTGAATAATACAGTTTTGCCAATTAATAACACCATTTGATCAAATAATTAAATAATACAGTTTTGCCAATTAATAACACAATTTAGGCCATGACACAATTTTTCCGCACATGCCGTGTTATGCACCACGACAAGACACACTCACCCCACTAATCGAAATCAATGAGGGAGGAAGCTAGCTAAATAATGAGTACTCATCCACACTCACCTCAGACTAGTAAGTCAAAGAGGGAGGAACATAATCACACTCACCCCAGACTGATAAGACAAAGAGGGAGGAATATAATAACAGTTTCATGCCAAGTGTGAATCAAAACAATTTCCAAATCACATTTTCTCTCAAAATTTCCATTTGCAAAGTAGGCAACATAATAATTTTCAAATAAGATTCTCAAAGCCAAAACAATAAAAAATTATTCATAACTCATTTCTCCAAATAAATTTTCTAGTAAAAGCAGTGAATATAAAAGGTATTGTGCACAGACATAATTTAAAACTATAATGTTCAAATAAATTTTTAAGTAGAAAATAAGAAATCAAAATTATTGTGCACAAACACAATTTAAAACAATAACATACAAATAATCATAATTTATTTCATTGAAAAATTCAAAAGAAATAACTATTGTGCACAAACCTCTGATATATGCCTCTTGGCTCTGACTCAATGTTTCCTCCCCCTTCCCTGTGTCTTTGCTAACTGAAACACATAATTTGAACTATTTCAGTACTCATTTAAATCGTCTCCAACAATAAGGCTTAATACTTAATTTATTGAATTCTATCATTTCCTTAGTCAACTTAAGATGTTGACTCTCGATGCAGTCTAGGTGAATTAGGTTTTCATGTTACCAATGTGTCATATTTAATAGCCTTTTAGTGTTGGTACATGTTACCCAATTCATTTTCATGTATATTGCATTTTATTGCAATTTACCGGATTCCGGTATACTAATTTGACCAAACCGGATGACCTAGTTTCCTCGATTTTTGAGTTTCGATCAAAACTACAAACTTGTAGATCTATGTTTTATTGCACGCGGGGCAAAATTTCAGGTCATTCTGAGTTTACTAGACCAAGTTATGGTCATTTTACTATTGCTGGTTAGAATGTACCAAAATTGGTCACTTTAGGTCATTTTAGGTCACTTTTGGTTCGGCCAAATTTTGGACCTGAACTTGTGCAAGCTATTTGACTTACTTATGGTCATTTCTGGGCTTTGGTGTCTTCATAAGACTTGTAGATATATCTCTAAACTATTCATGGTAAAAATTACAGGCTAATTGGACCTGTTTTGAGTGAGTTATGGCCAAAATACTAACTGCTGCCCAAATGGTCAATTTTCAGGCCTTAAATGCACTAATCCGGATTTGGTCATTTTTCAAGTTACCTTCTAAGCAGAATTTTGGTAAGCTTCATTCATGAAAGTTGGCACTTTTTGTGCCTAGTTTTACCTCCAATTGATCTCATACCAATTGGAGCCACACTCTTAAGGTTCTAAGCCAAAATACACACTGCCCTGCAATTCATTGTTCATCACTCATCAAATACACATCTAACACTTACCAAGTTACACATTCATGCCATTTATGTTTTGTACCATAACGTAAACACATTTCACAATACACTTTTGGTCATTTTTGCAGCTTATTAACACACTCAATATGCACATTATAGTCCAGAATTTTCCAAGTTCAAATTACAATAATTTAACCACATAACCTAGCTCATTTACATGTCCAAACTCAAACTCTTATACACATATACATGCTGCCATAACAAAGTACCATAATTCAACAATAATATTCCATAAACCAAACCATGAAGCAACATATTTTGGTCCACACTTCACATTGCCGAATTGTAATCTTCTTCAATTAGCTTTCCAAGCTTCCAAGGTCAAGTGTACATTCACATATACATTTAGTATACATCACCCAATTTATTCCTAGACACATAAACACTTCATTAACACTTTAATCTACCATTTACATGCAAGGATAAACTATTCTTATGGAGTTTCCATGGCTGCCAAAAATATACATCTCCCTTAAAACATCAAACTCGAAAAATCTTTCCACAATTCAACTACTCATAACATCCACACAAACTTTAATGAAGCAAGCATCAAAAATACCTACTTACCACTTTTGAAACTCTTCAAAACCTTGACTAAACTTAATCTTCTTGCTGCCTATCTACTGCCCAAGTGGTGTAGAGCAATTTTAATGAAGGAAAAGGTAAGAAAATTAGCTTGGATCATGCTTACATGAAGCTTCAAGGTGGACGGCAATGGAGGTTTTCCTTGGGAGCATTTCGGCTGGTTCTTTGAGAGGTGAGGAAAATGATAATCTGCTGTCCAAATGAAGATGTATTGGTCCACTTAGGTGAGTTAGTGGAGCACTATGTGTTAATTTAATGTTCATTTATCCTAAGGTTTCATTTTCCCACATTTAACTCTCAATTTTTGCTATTTACATTAGGTACCACTAATTTAATTTTTCATGACATTTTCCAAGTGCAATATCATTTATTTTTAATGGAAATTTAGGTTAAAAGATAACTCGGAGTGTCAAATGACCACAGTGCCCCTGTTCGGGTTGCATTCCCGATTTTTCGGTAACACCGAGTTTTGTAATTTTCTCGATTTCTCACTTTTCTTTGTACTAATCAATTAATTTTTCTTTGATATTTCTAATGATATTTATGCTTCAATAGGTCTTTAATTATGTCTTAAAAATATTTTTCAGGTTCTCTGCGGTCCAGGGCTAGTGAACGGTCCACGCCGCAACTTCCCGGTGCAGTCACCCATCGCTAGGGTTCTCGGCTCGTTTAACTTGGTTACATTTCATTGTTATTATTTTCCTTTATTTTTCTTGTATTTTCTTTTCTTGTATTTCATTATTCTATGCCTCCTCACTAATATGTAAATATAGTTCTAGGCATTCTAGCTATCCGGACAGACACTGGTCACCGAGCGATGAAACACTCACAGAACATAGGGGTGTTACAATTCTCCCTCCCTTAAAATAAATTTCGTCCGCGAAATTTTACCCAATAGCCATCTTACAATAGTCATACATTTATTTTCTCATTTCTATATGATCGTATAATCTTCTTTCCCTCGAATTTGTATAAGACTTTTAACAATCTAATACAACATTTAATTTGTTTGTATAACACCAATTTTCTCTGACTATTGTGTTGTCTAATATTTCGGTTCAGGTTCCTTCTTGAATGACCCTTGAGGTCATGTTAGAATGATTTATCTAGTCATTGGTCCTCTGACCATTCTAGTCAATAGTCTTCCTCACATTCGTAACATTTCTTTATTATATCTGAACCAACTGTTAAAATTTTTACTTTCACAATTCTTTTTATCTATTAATATTTTATAACTTACTTCCTTTTGTACTAAACTATAACCTTTCGATTTTCTAACTTTTGAGTTTTAAATCCCTAAGTAGGATTTCCAAACTCATTTCTACCCATAAAATTCTCTCCTGGAATGACTATACCAAAACAGATGCCGTTGGCAACTATTCTCATCTTAGTCTTACTATCGAGTAGTACGTAGCTCTACACAATAATCTCAAGTCAGCACTGTAATCTGCAGCTTACAGTATAAACATTAAGAACATTGCATAGTTACTACGATACGTCCCAATAGATCAAATTTTTTGATATTTTATCATTTTCAAATTTACTGATATTTGAATCTTATTCTGATTACAATATCCATTAACAATTACTAACAGTAACATCCTTGCCCTCATCTAGAGCAATTCTATTACTGTAACTTACTTTTATGTCCTCTTACCTTACATTAAGTAGGCTTGCCATTTGGCTTTATAATTTATGGTGTGTTAGAAAATACTTTTCGCCGATAAACTCTTTCAAAACTAATTTCACTTATTATCACAATCCTTATCTTAAAGGACTAATCACTAATGCATCAAAATTTATTCCTCTGTAAAGGAATAATAACAGAACATATAGTTCTAACACTAACATAAAAGTATGCAGACCCCAGGTCAAACAATACATAAATGAAGAGTGCCATCCTTCTTCTTAACAAACAATACTGGTGCTCCCCATGGTGACACACTAGGGCGGATGAAGCCCTTTTCAAGTAGTTCTTGCAACTGTACCTTCAACTCCTTCAACTCTTCTGGTGCCATTCTGTATGGTGTTATGAAGATTGGATCCACACCAGGCATAACATTAATTTCAAACTGCACCTCTCTTTCCGGAGGTAATCCTGGCAATTCATCAGGAAACACATCTAGAAAGTCATATACTATAGAGATGTCCCTCAATGCTGGACTCCCCACTTGGGTGTCTACCACATGTGCCAAGTATGCTTCACACCCCTTTCTGATTATTTTTCTGGCTAGTGCAACCGAAATGATGTTTGATGGCAATAGCTACCTCTCCCCATGTATTACCACATCACTATACTGAGGGAGACCAAAAGTGACTGTCTTTAGTCTACAGTCAATCATGGCGTGATGCCTGGCTAACCAATCCACGCCCAAGATGATATCATAATCTCTGAAGGGCATTTCAATGAGATCAAACAAAAAAGTATGTCCTTGGATCACTAAAGGACAATCCCTATACATTCTATTAACCCTGACCTCTTGTCCTAACGGACTTGTTGCTAGTGCCTCAAAGTCCATTTTTGTACATGGAACAGCAATGCAATCAATGATGCTAGCATTCACATAAGAATGGGTAGAACCCAGATCAAATAACACAAATACATCTTGATTAAAAGTTAAGAAGGTACCAGCCACAACATTAGATGTCTCAGCCTCTTCTCTCTGTCTCATTGCATAGATTCTGACTGGAGCACTACCTTGCCCTGATTGATTCACTGTGCCTTGGCTGCTTGCTGGGTTACCTCTACCCCTACCTCTACCTCTGCTGGGTGGTTGTAAACCTCTAGTGACAGGACTCTGAACTGACCCTTCAGTAGTAGTAGGAGGTGGTCCAACTCTGCGAGTACTGGTGCAGTCCTTGGCAAAGTGTCCTATGCCTCCACAGTTATAACAGGCTCCTATGGCCTTGTAGTATACCCCACCATGATTTCTACCACAAGTTTCACATTGGCGGGGAGGGTAGGAACTTCTAGTTGTTCGACGACTGGACCTTGGTGGTCTCTACCTTGATGATCCACCTCTGTTATATCCCTGAGCTCGGGGCTCCTCAAATTCTTTTCTCTTCCCCAAATTACTGCTTGAGCTCTGACCCATAGGTTTCTCCCTCTTTTCTATTTCACACGGCCCTTGTGGGGATTGGGTTTGTGCTTGAGCTTGAGCTGACAGAGTATCAGCCATTTGTTGTAAGAAAGTGGCCATTTGCTTGGCCATTTGTGCAGTAATTTATACCAATAAAACTGGTATAGTAGGGCCTTCGACACTTTGTGGAGCTGGGGCCTCAACTTGCACCTCAGCCTCTATCGATTGATCGATTGAACGATCACCCTGTTCCATAGTCAATTCGAGGATCTTAAATCTCCTGAACAATTAACACAAGGAGATTTCCTCCCGTTAGTGCATATTTATAATATAATGTACTGTATGTATCAAACAATGACATTGAGCAGTTGTACTATGAAGAAAGAATATTAAAATTACAGGTGAAAACAGAATTTAAAAACTAGCTTTGATACCACTAAAACATGTCACACCCTACCTCTCCGTAAGGCATAACATGATCCTGTAATATACCTAATGAATTACCAACTTCGTCTACTGATAACCCATTAAATACACTACAAGGGATTTTAAAACTTTTCTTACTTCTTTTTACAGTGGTGAGCACTATTTACAGGTGTTAAAAATTTTTTTGAACTGAAGTGAAACAACTAACACATTTGAATAATTAACAATTTCTGCAAAAATTTTGACAGAGTGCCATCTGTATTTTGAATAAAACAGTTCTTCAAAAACCTATAAAAAGCACTTCAAATATATTTTTCAATCTCAAACTCCAACATCCAAATCAACACAATAAGTTTCTCAACATTTTTCTACTCAATCCACAATAATTTTTCAGTGTTTTCAAAAGCTGAGATAAAAGAAATATATCATAATATTTATAAACTAAAATAATTTACAAATTTAGTGTACAACTTTAATGTACAATTTTAATTTACAACTGCTCAAAACCAAGAACACTATATACATACAGTGAACATACATTACAATACAAAATACAAAATATGGTATACTCAATATACCCGATGAACTCTCAATATAGCATTAGCAAATTTAGTCTCACGCCTCATCTGTCTTCCACTGCGATAAAGAATGAAAAGCTATCGCTGAGTAAAATTTACTCAGTAGTGTACAATAACAATTTGAAATGCGATATATAAATCTTTTATTGACAATTCACAAATCAAATAATTCACAATTCCATCTCACAATTTACAAAGTTCATATAACACAAATTTGATCAAACAATTGAATAACACAGTTTTGCCAATCAATAACACCATTTGATCAAATAACTGAATAATACAGTTTTGCCAATCAATAACACCATTTGATCAAATAACTGAATAATACAGTTTTCCCAATCAATAACACAATTTGATCAAATAACTGAATAATATAGTTTTGCCAATCAATAACACCATTTGATAAAATAACTGAATAATACAGTTTTTCCAATCAATAACACAATTTGATCAAATAACTGAATAATACAGTTTTGCCAATCAATAACACCATTTGATCAAATAACTGAATAATACTGTTTTGCCAATCAATAACACAATTTAGGCTATGACACAATTTTTCCACACATGTCATGTTGTACACCACGACTAGACACTCTCACCCCACTAATCGAAATCAATGAGGGAGGAAGCTAGCTAAATAATGAGTACTCATCCACACTCACCTAAGATTGGCAAGTCAAAGAGGGAGGAACATAATCACACTCACCCCAGACTGATAAGTCAAAGAGGGAGGAATATAATAACAGTGTCATACCAAGTGTGAATCAAAACAATTCCCGAATCACATTTTATCTCAAAATTTCCATTTGCAAAGTAGGCAACACAATAATTTCCAAATAAGATTCTCAAAGCCAAAACAATAAAAAATTATTCATAACTCATTTCTTCAAATAAATTTTCTAGTAAAAGCAGTGAATATAAAAAGTAATGTGCACAGACACAATTTAAAACTATAATGTTCAAATAAATTTTTAAGTAGAAAATAAGAAATCAAAATTATTGTGCATAAACACAATTTAAAACAATAACATACAAATAATCATCATTTATTTCAATTGAAAAATTCAAAAGAAATAACTATTGTGCACAAACCTCTGATGTATGCCTCTTGGCTCTGACTCAGTGTTTCCTCCCCCTTCCCTGAGTCTTTGCTAACTGAAACACACAATTTGAAGTGTTTCAGTACTCATTTAAACCGTCTCTAACAATAAGGCTTAATACTTAATTTATTAAATTCTATCATTTCCTTAGTCAATTTAAGATGTTGACCCTCGATGCAGTCTAGGTGAATTAGGTTTTCTTGTTACCAATGTGTCATATTTAATAGCCTTTTAGTGTTGGTACTGTTACCCAATTCATTTTCATGTATATTGCATTTTATTGCAATTTGCCGGATTCCGATATACTAATTTGACCTAACTGGATGACCTAGTTTCCTCTGTTTTTGGGTTTCGGTCAAAACTACTAACTTGTAGATCTATGTCTTATTGCACGCGGGGCAAAATTTCAGGTCATTCTGAGTTTACTAGACCAAGTTATGATCATTTTAGTATTGTTGGTCAGAATGTACCAAAATTGGTCACTTTAGGTCATTTTAGGTCACTTTTGGTTCGGCCAGTTTTTGGACCCGAACTTGTGCAAGCTATTTGACTTGCTTATGGTCATTTCTGGGCTTTGGTGTCTTCATAAGACTTGTAGATATATGTCTAAACTATTCATGGTACAAAGTTCAGGCCAATTGGACCTTTTTTGAGTGAGTTATGGCCAAAATACTAACTGCTGCCCAAATGGTCAATTTTCAGGCCTTAAATGCACTAATCCGGATTTGGTCATTTTTCAAGTTACCTTCCAAGCAGAATTTTGGTAAGCTTCCTTCATGAAAGTTGCACTTTTTGTGCCTAGTTTCACCTCCAATTGGTCTCATACCAATTGGAGCCACACTCTTAAGGTTCTAAGCCAAAATACACACTGCCCTGCAATTTATTATTTATCACTCATCAAATACACGTCTAACACTTACCAAGTTACACACTCATGCCATTTCTGTTTTGTACCATAACATAAACACATTTCACAATACACTTTTGGTCATTTTGGCAGCTTATAACCACACTCAATATGCACATTATAGTCCAGAATTTTCCAAGTTCAAATTACAACAATTTAACCACATAACCTAGATCACTTACATGTCCAAACTCAAACTCTTATACACATATACATGCTGCCTGTAACACCCCAAAATTTTAAATTTTATTATTTTATGAGCATTTTTGGTATTTTAATTTTATTTAAATTTTAGGATTTTTTTTTTGAGATTTTTCGGATTTTAAAAATCGGGTTCGATTTTTCAAAAATATAAACTTTGATGATTTTTAAAAATTAATTTAAAGACCACGTGGCAAAACTAAAAATATATTTGGAATCTACATATTTTTCTGAGTTTTCTGGAATTTTTTCTGAATTTTTGGACCTTGCTTTCGGTCCCGAGGCAGAGTAAAAATTCAAAATTTTGTATCCTGAATAGGACCGGCTGAATCGAACCAGACCGAATCGGACCGATCGAATCGGATTGGCTCCCTTTTTCTTCTTCCCTTTTCTTCCGCGCGTCCCGACCTCCTCCCCTTTTTTCTTTCTTTTCTCTCTCCTCCTTCCCCTGCCGCCGGCCAGCCACCTCCCCCTGCCACCGCACCTCACCGGCGCCGACCACCAGCCATCCCAGCCCACCGGCCGCCACCCCGAACGGCCGGAAAACGCTCGCAAACGCCCTCCCCTGCGCGCGCGACTCTTCGACTTCCCCGGCTAAAATCCGGCCGATCTGGCCACCAATTGGACCGGGTCTTATGTCTAAAATCATCTATTCGACGAGAGCTTTCCATAGACACCAAGAACACCGAAATCCATCAAGCGGTTTGTCCAATTTTTGCCCGGGAAGTTTTAGCCCATTTTGACTTTCGGGCTATATTTCTCACAAACCGTGAATCCCACAAGAAAACCGAGAGTACCAGAGCGCTCCACTCGTCGAGAGCTTCGCGGTGACATAAATTTCAAATTTTTCTGACACCGTTTTTCGGTGTGTCCCATGGAACTTCGCAGTGTCTTTTCGAGCATTAAATGAGCTTAGAAAATTCTGAAAAATTTATGTACTAACCCCCGTGTTGTGGGCTTCATGTAGGTATCCTCAATTTGCGGAAATTCGACAGTTGACCAGGTCTGCAAATTTCGGGCCAAACAGACCCGTTACCGGAAAAGTCTCCGAATTGGACCAAGGTTTTGGCTACCCCCCCATTGTCAGACGTCCCGAGCGCATCCCCGAAGTCAGAATCGGCAAAGGTAAACCCGAACCTTGTTTTTTTCGTAATTTTCTAGTGCTTAACTAGGATTAAAAATCCATAAAATATTCGTGGTAGCTCAGAAAATTATGATTCTTTTTGCAATAGCCTAGTAATATTGCTAAGGACCGCGGGGCAAAGTTTTAGAATTTTTAGAGCTTGTTTGGGTAGTTTTTGCAAAAATGATCAATTATAAGGACTAAATTGAAATTTTACATATTGTGATGGATGACTGATTTGATGGGCCCAGGAGGGGCTGTGTGATGTGATTGAGTTGTGGATATATGGATTGTGAATATAGAAGTGTGTTTTGAGCCATTTTATAGGTGGGGTAGGTCCTAGGTATAGGGGAGACTCTGCCGGATTTTCGGCACGACTTAGGACGTATTTGGTCTTTTCTTGATTATATCGAGTCATTTATATTAAAAATTGTAATGTAATTGTCAGGTGAGCCGGGACAGCCTTCTTCCTCCGCCCAGCCGCCACAGTGACCATTGTTAAGTCTGTGAGTAAAATATTAATTTTAACTATAATTTCGATATTATTATATGTTCAAGCATGCTCATGCATCACTTATATGCATATATTTATGTAGTTAAACTCTAGGCACGATTTATGTTGCATTGATAACTGTTAAAGTGCCATGGATGTTGTTGTGGTAATTTGGAGCAGTGTGCGTGCGTTGGCGTGCGTGTGATGTGGTGTGGACTATGGATAGGACGGGTAGTCACGGCTTGAGTTCTTCGCTAGGACCCGATCCTTCGAGGGGTAGTCACGGCTTGAGTTCTTCGCTGGGACCCTCGATTTTGTTTATTAAGCGAAAGTCCGGCTTGAGTTCTTCGCTGGCACCAGGTTGGATTTAAGAGAGTCAGATAGGGATCAGCTCCCATATATTATGACTGATACTACAGGGTGTGTGAGTGCTCCAAATTACCTTTTTGATGTTATGATGTGAAAATGTTGTTGATGTTGCATTTCACTCTACAGGGTGCATTAGTTTTAAATAGTTATAGAGATTATGGTTAAAATTGATATTTTACTCTCTGAGTCGAACGCTCACTCCTGTTCAATATTTTTCCAGGCCACAGGAGGATATTTTTTAGGTTAACCTGCTTCCTTTCCTCGCAGGTTGTTTATCAATATTTGTGTAATTTTATTTACTCCTAGAATTTTCGCATGTGTTAGAAATGTTTATTTGATTTGGGTTTGTAAACTAAATTATTACTTTGGACCTGTAAACTTATATTCTATGCATGTTTGATGGATTGGATGAGGGAGCTGAGCTCCCATTTATTTTTATGTTGATGAGTATGTGGAGGGTGAGCTGAGCTCCCCAATTGAGTATTTACTGTGTTTACAGGTCGGGTGAGTCATAAACTCCCCGTTGGTAGGTCCATTTTATGGCCGGACTCTGTCCGGTTGATTTCTTGATATTGGGCCCAAATGGGCCTTAGAGTTGGATTAATGAATAGTTAGGCTTACTACGGGCCTCGGGGGCTTTAGGCTGGCCCAAGTCCTAGTGCCGGTCCGGCCCATAGGTTGGGTCATGACAAATGTGGTATCAGAGCTTAGGCTCCAGATTCTTAGGGAATGTTCATCTAAAGTGTTGGGAAGAGTCTACTAGGAGTCACATGCGGAAAAATAGGGTCCACATTCGTCTTGCATTGTCATCTTTGCTTCTAGTTTCTGCTTCATATATTGTGTGTAAATATGAGTCCATAGAGCTGTGTAACATGTTGTTTTGAATTTTGTAGGCTAATACTACTGAATTTCAGGAAAATGCGTAGAAGGTGAGAGAGCCGCCATCGCACGAGAACTGATGTGCTCGACGAGTTGTCAAGACAGATGAGGCACCGCCGAGGAGGCGGGGTATGAGGCCTAGAGCTGCTCAAGTAGAAGAGCAGCTGCCCACAGTTCAGGAACAGTCTTTCATGGCGCAGGGTCCCATGGACCCCATGGCAGCTACTCTAGCTGGGTTGCAGAGAACCATAGACATGATGGCGCAGTATATGGTCCACCCTCCACAGCAGCAGCAGTCCACCGCACCAAGAGGGGAACCTTACAAACAGATAATCAATTTTAAGAAGTTGGTGCCTGGTACTTATGATGTGTCAGACGATGCATATCGGTTTTTGGATTCTCGCATGTGCAGAACAGAGTTGCGATTGGATCGATAGAAGACTTATAGAGTGTATGCAGCATGTCATGGGGCCTATGCCTAGACAGTGGATGAATGACTACATATTACCTCGGATGGAGGGTTTATCGTAGACTCAGTTTGTGGAACTGTTCATCAATCGGTTTGTGCCAGAAAGCTTCAGGGATCAAAAGCAGTGGCCCTTTGAGGCCTTAAGACAGAATGGCAGGTCTGTAGATGAATATGCTACAGAATTTCTGGAATTGAGCAGATATGCCCCTACAGCAGTAGCTACAGAGACTATGAAGGTGAAGAGATTTCTAAAGGGGCTTGACAGAAGGTATGCAAACCTGGCCATGATGTCTGATCAGTCATTTGATGTGGTAGTGGATCGAGCCAGACAGATAGAGATTAGCTATGCTGCGGATGACAGCGGAAGAGCAAAGAAAAACAGAGCAGAGGGTTCTTCAGGTGTTCCCCATATGGGTGCTCCAGATAGTGGTGGCCAGAGTAATTTCAGAGGAAGAAGTAGGAATAAGAAGAGTGGTTTTAGACACAAATCCCGAGGGTTCAGACCAGGGTACGGATCCAGCAGTGGTCACAGTTCAGGGTACAGCAGTTCTGGGTCTGGTTCAGGATCCTCCTTGGCACCTTGTGCACAGTGTGGAAGAGGACATTCAGGATCTTGTCTAATGGGTTCAGGAGTATGCTTCAGATGTGGCCAACCAGGTCACTTTGCTAGGGAATGCCCCGTGTTCAGTGAGCCACAGATGGGGTCACAGGGTTCTGTTGCAAATGTTCCTCGTCAGATGTATCCGGGTGCTTCCAAAGATGGCAGTGGGCTCGATGGCCAACAGGGCCAAGGACAAGGGGGACATGGATTTGGAGGCAGATCAGGAGGTAGAAGTCAGTATCAGGGTTCTGCCACTCAGGGTAGCGGTCAAGCTCGGGTTTTCACCCTGACCCACCAGGATGCTCAAGCTTCAAATGCGCCAGGCGTGTATTCTTCCAGTCCTGCTCCTATGAGGCTCGTGTTTTGATAGATCCGGGTGCTACGCACTCATTTGTCTCCCCTGTGTTTGCCATGAGGTTGGGTAGAAACCCTACAACCTTAGAATGTCCTTTGTCGGTAGCTACCCCACTTAGTGACAATATAGATGTAGATATGGTTTTTCCGGTAGCCCAAAGAGTGGTGGATGGAAAGATCCTCCCCAGACTTGGTTCCTCTACCAGTGATTGATTTTGATGTAATTTTGGGAATGGACTGGTTGGCAACTCATTATGCCACCTTAGACTGCAGGAACAAAAAGGTGCATTTCCACATACCTGGTGTGGAAGAGTTTAGCTTTGATGGTGATAGGAGCGTGGCTCCATATAACTTGGTGTCAGCAATTAGTGCTAGAAAAATGTTGAGGCGTGGATGTCAAGGGTATTTAGCATTGGTGAGAGATACCTCTGGAGAAGGTGTCAGTATGGAAACTGTTCCTGTGGTCAGAGAATTTATGGATGTCTTCCCTGAAGAGCTTCCAGGGTTGCCACCAGAAGGGGAATAGAGTTCGCATTGATGTTGTTCCTGTACAAACCCCATTTCAATGCCGCTTACAGATGGCACCAGCAGAATTAAAAGAGTCAAGGAGCAACTACAGGAGCTTTTAGACAAGGGTTTAATACGCCCGAGCACTTCACCCTGGGGAGATCCTGTTCTATATGTAAGAAAGAAAGATGGGTCATTGAGGTTGTGTCTTGACTACAGACAGCTAAACAAGGTGACTGTGAAGAACAAGTATCCACTTCCTGATCGATGATCTGTTTGATCACCCAAGGAGCTAGATTCTTTTCCAAGATAGACTCGTGATCGTGCTACCATCAGTTGAGAATCAGGAATGAGGACGTGTCCAAAACGGCATTCAGGACAAGATATGGTCATTATGAGTTCTTGGTGATGTCTTTTGGACTCACTAATGCACCAGCAGCCTTCATGGACTTGATGAACCGGGTGTTCAAGCCGTTTTTGGACCGTTTTGTCATTGTATTTATAGATGACATTTTGGTATACTCTCAGACCGAGGAAGAACACGTGTGGCACTTGAGGATGGTGTTGCAGACGTTGAGGGAGCACCAGCTATATGCCAAATTTTCAAAATGTGAATTTTGGCTAGAAAGCATCTCATTCTTGGGACACGTGGTTTCTAGTGAAGGTATTCAAGTGGATCCCAAGAAAATTGAAGCTGTAACTGATTGGCTTCGGCCTACAACAGTCACTGAGGTGCGAAGTTTTCTGGGTTTAGCTGGCTACTATAGGCGTTTTGTGCAAGATTTTTCTAGGATGGCAGCTCCCCTAACTAAGTTAACCCGAAAGAATGTTCCATTCATTTGGACAGATGACTGTGAGAAGAGTTTCCAGAAGCTTAAGGAGTGTCTAACCACCGCCCCTGTGTTGACACTACCTAAGAGTGGTGAAGGATACACCGTGTATTGTGACGCCTCCAGAGTTGGCCTAGGGTGTGTTTTGATGCAGAATGGAAAAGTAGTAGCTTATGCTTCAAGACAGCTGAAAGAGGCATGAGCAGAACTACCCCACCCATGATTTGGAAATGGCGGCTGTAATCTTTGCACTAAAAATCTGGAGACACTACCTGTATGGTGAAGTGTGTGAGATATACACCGACCACAAGAGTTTGAAGTACATCTTCCAACAGAGGGATTTATACTTGAGACAGAGTGTCACACCCCGGCTTAGTGGGCTGGCTCAGCCCCTTTTCTGGGTGGCCATCTTTCAGAGAGGCCGGCGATGCAACTCAAATCGATGCATTGGAGTTCAATCCTTCGCCTGCAGAGCTAGATTTGAACCCTTATCACCACGGGTTTGTAGCCTCTTACCAATTGAGCTGCAATTGGTAAGAGGCGAAGCAAACCCGTGAGGTGATATGGGTTCAATCCTAGCTGCAGGCAAGGGATTGAACTCCACCAAAGCGGACAGTACCGATTTGAGTTGCATCGCCGGCCTCTAGAGGGGTACGCCGGCAAGATGGCCACCCATAGAGGGGCTTGAGCTGGGGCCCACTAAGCCGGGGTGTGACACAGAGGAGATGGATGGAGCTTCTGAAAGACTATGATTGCACCATCCAGTACCACCCTGGGAAAGCCAATGTAGTAGCAGATGCTTTGAGCGTAAAAATCTTCCGCGCTTGGCGCACATTTTAGCAGAGAAGAGACCGTTGATTCAGGAAGTACATGAGTTAATGGATCAAGGTTTAATCCTAGATCTTTCAGATGAGGGGGTATTGCTGGCTCATTTTTCAGTGAGGCCAGACTTGAGAGACAGAGTTAGAGTTTCCCAGCACAGAGACCAACAATTGATGAAGATCATAGAAAGAGTACAGCAGGGTGAAGGTGGTGAGTTTGGATTTGCCAATGATGGCGCCCTAGTGCAAGGTTCTAGGATATGTGTGCCCGATGTGGACAACCTCAGGAATGAAATCATGCGAGAGGCACACTACACACTGTACAGTGTCCACCCAGGTTCCACCAAAATGTACCATGATGTGAAAGATAGCTACTGGTGGAATGGCATGAAGAGAGACATAGCAGACTTTGTGTCCAAGTGCTTGACTTGTCAGAAGGTGAAGTTTGAACACCAGAGACCGTCAGGGAAGCTGCAAGAGCTCCCTATCCCAGAATGGAAGTGGGAAATGATCACTATGGATTTTGTGACTGAGTTACCTCGTACCACACGAGGATATGACTCAATATGGGTAATTGTAGACCGTCTAACCAAATCAGCTCACTTCTTGCCTGTAAAGACTACATATTCTGTGGCACAGTACGCCCGACTCTACATTCGAGAAATAGTCAGATTGCATGGAGTTCCGACTTCCATAATTCCTGACAGAGGGCCCCAGTTCACTTCTCGGTTTTGAAGAAAGTTGCAGGAGGCACTTGGCACACAGTTGAACTTCAAGATGCCTTCCACCTCGCATGCAGACAAATTGAAGGATAATCCAAACATCGAAGACATGCTTCGCATGAGTGTTTTGGATTTTGGAGGTCAATGGGATGATCACCTAGCTTTGGTGGAGTTTGCCTACAACAACAAGCATTATTCCAAAGATAGGATGGCACCCTATGAGGCACTATATGGAAGAAAGTGTAGGTCTCCTCTGTGTTGGACAGAAATGGGGGAAGCGAAGGTGCATGATGTAGACCTAGTGCAGTACACATCAGAGATGGTTCCCTTAATCAGGGAACGATTGAAAACTTTTTCAAGAGGCGTAAGAGTTATGCGGACCCTGCATGCAGGGATGTGGAGTTTGCAGTAGGCGACTATGAATTCCTGAAGGTTTCTCCAATGAAGGGAGTCATGAGATTTGGAAAGAAGGGCAAGTTGGCACCTCGGTATATCGGACCTTTTTAGGTTACGAATAGAGTTGGAGCAATTGCCTACCGGTTGGAGCTACCACCCAACCTTTCTCACGTTCATTCCGTATTTCACATCTCCATGCTCAGGAAATACATTCCAGATCCTTCTCATGTACTACAACCAGATGTAATAGAGCTAAAAGAGAACTTGACGTTTGAGGAGCAACCTATAGCCATAGTGGACTACCAAGTGAGACAACTAAGATCAAAACAGATCCCTATGGTTAAGGTTTTGTGGAGGAGTCAGTTAGTGGAAGAGTGCACCTGGGAGTCAAAACGGGACATGCGTAGCAAGTACCCTTATCTGTTCAATGTATAATCATGTGCTTTATTCTGCCTTGTGTAAAATTCGAGGACGAATTTTCTGTAAGGGGGGAAGAATGTAACACCCCAAAATTTTAAATTTTATTATTTTATGAGCATTTTTGGTATTTTAATTTTATTTAAATTTTAGGAATTTTTTTTTGAGATTTTTCGGATTTTAAAAATCGGGTTTGATTTTCCGAAAATATAAACTTTGATGATTTTTAAAAATTAATTTAAAGACCACGTGGCAAAACTAAAAATATATTTGGAATCTACGTATTTTTCTGAGTTTTCTGGAATTTTTTCGGAATTTTTGGACCTTGTTTTCGGTCCCGAGGCAGAGTAAAAAATTCAAAATTTTGTATCCTGAATCGGACCGGCCGAATCGAACCGGACCGAATCGGACTGGTCGAATCGGACCGGTTCCCTTTTTCTTCTTCCCTTTTCTTCCGCGCGTCCCGACCTCCTCTCCTTTTTTCTTTCTTTTCTCTCTCTCCCGCCTCGCCACGCCACCACCTCCCCGCCACCCCACCACCTGGCCACCACCAGCCATCCCAGCCCACCGGCCACCGCCCCGAAAGGCCGGAAAACGCGCGCAAACGCCCTCCCCTGCCCGCGCGACTCTTCGACTTCCCTGGCTAAAATCCGGCCGATCCGGCCACCAATTGGACCGGGTCTTATGTCTAAAATCATCTACTCGACGAGAGCTTTCCATAGACACCAAGAACACCGAAATCCATCGAGCGGTTTGTCCAATTTTTGCCCGGGAAGTTTTAGCCCATTTTGACTTTCGGGCTAGATTTCTCACAAACCGTGAATCCCACAAGAAAACCGAGAGTACCAGAGCGCTCCACTCATCGAGAGCTTCGCGGTGACATAAATTTCAAATTTTTTCGACACCGTTTTTCGGTGGGTCCCACGGAACTTCGCAGTGTCTTTTCGAACATTAAATGAGCTTAGAAAATTCTGAAAAATTTATGTACTAACCCCCGTGTTGTGGGCTTCGTGTAGGTATCCTCAATTCGCAGAAATTCGACAGTTGACCGGGTCTGCAAATTTCGGGCCAGACAGACCCGTTACCGGAAAAGTCTCCGAATTGGACCAAGGTTTTGGCTACCCCCACATTGTCAAACATCCCGAGCGCGTCCCCGAAGTCGGAATCGGCAAAGGTAAACCCGAACCTTGTTTTTTCGTAATTTTCTAGTGCTTAACTAGGATTAAAAATCCATAAAATATTCGTGGTAGCTCAGAAAATTATGATTCTTTTTGCAATAGCCTAGTAATATTGCTAAGGACCGCGGGGCAAAGTTTTAGAATTTTTAGAGCTTGTTTGGGTAGTTTTTGCAAAAATGATCAATTATAAGGACTAAATTGAAATTTTACATATTGTGATGGATGACTGATTTGATGGGCCCAGGAGGGGCTGTGTGATGTGATTGAGTTGTGGATATATGGATTGTGAATATAGAAGTGTGTTTTGAGCCATTTTGCAGGTTGGGTAGGTCCTAGGTATAGGGGAGACTCTGCCGGATTTTCGGCACGACTTAGGACGTATTTGGTATTTTCTTGATTATATCGAGTCATTTATATTAAAAATTGTAATTTAATTGTCAGGTGAGCCGGGACAGCCTTCTTCCTCCGCCCAGCCGCCATAGTGACCGTTGTTAAGTCTGTGAGTAAAATATTAATTTTAACTGTAATTTCAATATTATTATATGTTCAAGCATGCCCATGCATCACTTATATGCATATATTTATGTAGTTAAACTCTAGGCACGATTTATGTTGCATTGATAACTGTTAAAGTGCCATGGATGTTGTTGTGGTAATTTTGAGCAGTGTGCGTGCGTTGGCGTGCGTGTGATGTGGTGTGGACTATGGATAGGACGGGTAGTCACGGCTTGAGTTCTTCGCTGGGACCCTCGATTTGGTTTATTAAGCGAAAGTCCGGCTTGAGTTCTTCACGCACCAAAGTTGGATTTAAGAGAGTCGTATAGGGATCACCCCATATATTATGACTGATACTACAGGGTGTGTGAGTGCTCCAAATTACCTTTTTGATGTTATGATGTGAAAATGTTGTTGATGTTGCATTTCACTCTACAGGGTGCATTAGTTTTAAATAGTTATAGAGATTATGGTTAAAATTGATATTTTACTCTCTGAGTCGAACGCTCACTCCTGTTCAATATTTTTCCAGGCCACAGGAGGATATTTTTGAGGTTAACCTGCTTCCTTTCCTCGCAGGTTGTTTATCAATATTTGTGTAATTTTATTTACTCCTAAAATTTCCACATGTGTTAGAAATATTTATTTGATTTGGGTCTGTAAACTAAATTATTACTTTGGACCTGTAAACTTATATTCTATGCATGTTTGATGGATTGGATGAGGGAGCTGAGCTCCCATTTATTTTTATGTTGATGAGTATGTGGAGGGTGAGCTGAGCTCCCCAATTGAGTATTTACTGTGTTTACAGGTCGGGTGAGTCATAAACTCCCCGTTGGTAGGTCCATTTTATGGCCGGACTCTGTCCGGTTGATTTCTTGATATTGGGCCCAAATGGGCCTTAGAGTTGGATTAATGAATAGTTAGGCTTACTACGGGCCTCGGGGGCTTTAGGCTGGCCCAGGTCCTAGTGCCGGTCCGGCCCATAGGTTGGGTCGTGACACTGCCATAACAAGTACCGTAATTCAACAATAATATTCCATAAACCAAACCATGAAGCAACATATTTTGGTCCACACTTCACATTGCCGAATTGTAATCTTCTTCAATTAGCTTTCCGAGCTTCCAAGGTCAAGTGTACATTCACATATACATTTAGTATACATCACCCAATTTATTCCTACACATATAAACACTTCATCAACACTTTAATCTACCATTTACATGCAAGGATAAACTATTCTTATGGAGTTTCCATGGCTGCCAAAAATATACATCTCCCTTAAAACATCAAACTCCAAAAATCTTTCCACAATTCAACTACCCATAACATACACACAAACTTTAATGAAGCAAGCATCAAAAATACCTACTTACCACTTTGAAAACTCTTAAAAACCTTGACTAAACTTGATCTTCTTGCTGCCTATCTACTGCCCAAGTGGTGTAGAGCAATTTTAATGAAGGAAAAGGTAAGAAAATTGGCTTGGATCATGCTTGCATGAAGCTTCAAGGTGGACGGCAATGGAGGTTTTCCTTGGGAGCATTTCGGCTAATTCTTTGAAAGGTGAGGAAGATGATAATCTGCTGTCCAAATGAAGATGTAGTGGTCCACTTAGGTGAGTTAGTGGAGCACTATGTATTAATTTAATGTTTATTTATCATAAGGTTTCATTTTCCCACATTTAACTCCCAATTTTTTCTATTTACATTAGGTACCACCAATTTAATTTTTCATGATATTTTCTAAGTGTAATATCATTTATTTTTAATGGAAATTTAGGTCAAAAGACAACTCGGAGTGTCAAATGACCACAGTGCCCCTGTTCGAGTTGCATTCCCTATTTTTCGGTAACACCGAGTTTTGTCGTTTTCTCGATTTCTCACTTTTCTTTGTACTAATCAATTAATTTTTCTTTGATATTTCTAATAATATTTATGCTTCAATAGGTCTTTAATTATGTCTTAAAAATATTTTCCAGGGTTCCCCGCGGTCCAGGGCTAGTGAACGGTCCACGCCGCAACTTCCCGGTGTAGTCACCCATCGCTAGGGTTCTCGGCTCGTTTAACTTGGTTACATTTCATTGTTATTATTTTTCCTTTGTTTTTCTTATATTTTCTTTTCTTGTATTTCATTATTCTATGCCTCCTCACTAATATTTAAATATAGTTTTAGGCATTCTAGCTGTCCGGACAGACAATGATCACCGGAGCAGTAGAACGCACTACCGAACATAGGGTGGTTACATTCTGCTCCAATTAGGGTCCAATCACCCCCGCATAATTCACCAACAATGTCTCAAACTGCTCCAGCTATCCCTCCATCTAGAAGTCAGGTAACCTCGTCTTACCCATGGACTTTTAGGGACTCTGAAATGAGGAAAAATTATGAGGCCCTTACTAAAAAGAAAATTTTAGCCACTAAGTATATTAATGCACACAGCCTCAGGGAGATAGGGCTCTATGAATCTGTTAGTGAATATTTGGAAAATATAGGTTGGAGTGATTTTGCTAGGATTCAAGAACTTGACACCATTTCCTTTAGGTGTTTGGGTCAGGACAGAGAACTTGACACTATTCAAGTAAATGCTCTATTTGGTTTTTATAATGATGGAGAAAAAGTGACAGAGTGGCAAAGAACCATCTGTGATCCCCCTACATTTTGGAAAGTCCATTGCACCATATGGGAGATACTATAACCCTAGTTCTGCTAAGGCGTCAGCTATTCAAGACCTTGCTCTGAGATACTTGCAAAGATTTATGTCTTACACTATACTAGGTAAAGGGCACAGTAATGGGGTTGTAGGAAAGAATGATTTATTCTTTTTATGGTGCATGAAAGAGAAGGAAAAAAAATAAATGGTGCTTATTTTCTTTGCTCTCATATGGAACATATAGTCTCTAAGCATTCAGTTGACAGTATAGTTATTGGAGGGATGGTGATTGTAATTCATTTGGTTTTAACCCTGACCAGTATGCTATGGTGTCTATGGTTGGCCAGTCTTTTCTAGATAGAATTATTATGACTCAAATGAAAATCTGTGTAAAGAGGGGTGATGTTTATGTACTGGTAAATGGGGAACATGAGGGTACAGAGCAACAGCAGTCACAGGGTATAGGACAACATACTGATGCTGGTCCTTCTAGCTCACACCCACTTACTGCTGGACAATCAGACTTACTTGTTTTTCTTAAGGATTTGGAAGCAAAAATTGACAGAGTGAGTGCAGCACAATAGCCTGTTTCTGATGCCTGATATTGTGGTTGCTTTAAAAGCTTTAAAAGTTAAGGTTGATACCCTTGGTCAGAAGCAAGCCAAGCTTGAGAAAAAGATTAAAAAGAAATTTTCTTCATTCAAGAAAAAGCAGAAAATTCATGACAAAGAAATGATTGACATTTACAACAAGCTGGCAGCCTCTTTTATCTAGCTGTATAACTGGGGCCAAGACATTTTTTAAAGAGATGAAGGCTATGGTAGAAAACCTGGATACTGCTTCTGAGAAATCTACTGAGCAAGTACCACCAGCAGCAAATGAGCCAGGGCCGTCCACCAATGAAGAAGACCAACCAGTTGTCTAGTTTTAGAATTTGTTTTTGTTAATTTCAGCTAGTTCTGCAACTTTAGTTTTTAATTGAGTACATTGGTCAGTTTGCTTTATTTTTTAACTGTTAATTTCCTAGTTATTGGAACTTTTATATGTTTTATATATTTGTAAATGATTTAATTTTTGTTTCTTTTAATTCTGTTTGTTTCATGAATCTTATGTTGGCTTGTTCATTATTGCTGGCTGCATTGTTTTCTTTTGCTGTGATACTTGCACTATTCTTGTTATCCAGATTTCTATTGAACTGATCATTTCCTTTAATTTCAGTTTCAATTGGCTATTGTAATGGCATTATTGATATTGCTTTTTAATAGTCATATAACTGAATTATTGACAATACAGCAGCTGCTCTTCTCTTAGCCTTGACAATTCTGCCTCTAAGGTAACTTCTCGACATTCATCTGCCACATGTTGACACCGCTTCCATTCAACATGCCTCATGCTAAGGGCCATGCTCTCCAATGAGCTATTTGCATTGCTTCAAATTTTCAAAATTTTTGAAAACTCACCGAAACTTTCATAGAGCATGACATGCCCCATGTTGATACCCCATATCGGTTCCTTAGCAGTTGGCACAGGGCATGCTAATTTACCTTTACTTCAACAAGCCTCATGATTTTTTATCAACATGCCTCATGCTCCCAATACTTATAATTCACATGCCTC
Organism: Hevea brasiliensis; assembly: GCF_030052815.1. Classification (NCBI taxonomy): domain Eukaryota; kingdom Viridiplantae; phylum Streptophyta; class Magnoliopsida; order Malpighiales; family Euphorbiaceae; genus Hevea; species Hevea brasiliensis. The sequence goes on along the minus strand of NC_079501.1, from coordinate 26,048,048 downwards.
ATGTACATATTCTGATCATTCAGCACTAGGCATGTACGTTCTACATGGTAACTCTGTTCTACTCTTTCTTAGTTTATATCTCTCCAAGTTATCATTTATTGATTTCATTGATATTTCTGCCACTTCGATTAAGCCAATGAAGACATTGTCTAGTTTGAGTTTGGGAAGGGCAAAATTTTTGCAAAATTTTTGATCCTTTTCATTAATATTACTTAAATTGCATTCATTTATACTTAGTTACTTAGTTCACATACACCATACACCTACACCATGTAAATATATACACTTGCATATAGATATCATATAGATTACGTATAGTTTTTATTTCATTTTTTATTTTTTATTTTTATTTTTTTGTTAATTTTTGCATTCATTTTAAGAACCATGCATTCATTTTAAGAATCATGCATACATAAAAAAAATAGAAATAAATAAATTTTTACCTAATTCTTAGAAGATTGAGAATCATTTTGAAAAGCAATTGAGCTTACCTCTAGATGGGTTTGATGGATTGAAAGTTCCGAATTGGTATGAGGTTATGAGATTTTTATCTAGGTTTATATCTTCTTAGCCAAGGGTCACCTAATTAATTACATTGAGTTTTGAGTGCTTAAAGAAAACTCTAGAGTAAGAAATAACTAATTGTGTCTCACCAATCCTAGAACAAGCCTTCTAGACCTTTCGAGGTGAAATTTTAGCATTCACTTGAAAAGAGAAATGATTAAGACATTCTTTGAATTTTAAACCCACATTTTTAGCCTTAACCAACCTCACTTTAAAAATTTCCTTTTGAAATCAATTTGAGCCTTCATTTATACCGCTTATTTCCTTGGTACCCATAATCTACATAGCCATAAACCTAAACACTTACCTACCCTTCGTGAGAATAATTTGTTTAAGTGATAGATATTAAAAAAAAAAAAAGGTATATAACAATCAAGTGGGAGAAGTACTAATGTAAAACTGGCTAGCAATCATATCATGTTATGAAAAAAAAATTATTTACCACCCAAATATATAAAGAAATGAGTTTGGGGATGGATTAAAAAGGGACAATTGCAATGCAAAATTCAAAGTTATTTATGTAGTCCCTAAAAGAGTTGTAAAAAAAAAATTGTATGTTAGCATTGGTGAATTATTGTAAAGTTCTTCCTCCCATTTGATTCTTAAATATATATATATATATATATATATATATATATATATATATATATATATATATATAATATAAAAAAAATAAAAGAAAAGTGTATCTTGATCTTTTTAACAATTTAATTATTCTCATGTTTTGCTTCTTCTTTTGCCTTTTCTTCGTTAGCCACATTATTACCCCTTAGCCCCATTATAACCATTAAAAGTCCTTTTGATCTCTTGATTGTGTTTTTCTACATTAGTGGAGATTGAATTAGTTGGTTTGCCTATGGGATTGGCACATTATTCATCCATTTAAACTATTTCCATCATCATTTGAGACGCATTAGTTTATGGATTGTTTTAGATTCTATTTTAACATGATTTCTCTATGTAATTGATTGGTTGGGGTTTGATGGAATGAATAATTGACCCAAGGCTAAGCGGTGATAACTTTGGTGAGAATTGAATTCCTTATATCTTGAAGGTGGGTGTATGGTTTGTTGGTGGCTAGAGGTAAGTTTGAAAGCTTGAATGAGTGATTTTCATGGATTTAAGAATAGGCACCCCAATTGCATATAATTGTTTTTAATTTGCTTGAGAATAAGTAAAGATTTGAGTTTGGGAGAATTTGATAAACCCATTTTATATAGATATTTTAGGGTAGTTTTGCATCCATTTTGCCTTTCTAGTTTAGTAATTTTATGCTTTTAATGCTTATTTTAGTTAATTTGTTAATTTTAGTTTCATTATATTTGATTTTTCGGAATTTTAATGTTTTGATAGGTTTTAACAAAGTTTAAAGGCAAAAAGGTCCATATAGAAGAAATTCAAAGTGATTTGGAAGCTTAAAGTAGAGTGAAAAGTGAAGAAAATTTGCTTAAAGGAGAAGACCAGCCGAGACTTTCAAGGATCTCCACATGCCCCGTGTTGAAGGTCATGTGAAGATAAGAGTTACCCAGCAGAAATCAACATGAGGCATGTAAATTCACACTGGGTCGTGTAAACAGAGACTTCGGAACAAAACACGCCCAAAGTTTCATGGGCTTCCACATGCCCCGTGTGGCAGGTAGTGTAAATAGAGATTTTGGAGCAAAACACGCCGAAAGTTTCAGGGACTCCTACATGCCCCGTGTAGCTGGTCATGCAGAATCTAAAGGCTTCTCTTTCGAATTAACATGAGGCATGTGGAAAATAGCCTAAATCAACATGAGGCATGTGGGATGGCGTTGGCAGATTTGCTGACATGAAAAAATTTTCTCTTTTCATACCTTTTACACCTTTTGTCCTTATCCCTTTAGAGACCATTTTTAGGGTAACCCTTGAGGGGATATATAAGCAACATATTCTCATTTTTTACTATAAGGAGAAAGAGAGAAAAATCAAAAAGGGAGAGGAAGAGGGAATCACGCCATTTTTGGAGAAAGAACACCTGCAGAGTGACATTTTTCAGTTTCCATTTTCAGAGATTTGGATCTTCTTCTTCTAGGCTCTTTTATTTTTAGTTTTATTTTCATGTTTTCTTGCTTTATTTCATATTTTCTACTTGTAAATACAAGCATGAGTGAGTAGATACTTAAGATTTCAGAGTTGGATGCAATGATTTAAGTTTTATTTGTGGATTTGGACTGGTTTTAACCAGATTTTAGAATATATAAGCTTTGATTCTTATCTTGTATGCTTATTTACATACCCATTGTTTGTACCCTTTGGGTTTTGTTCTTAAGATTAAAAGACCAAGATGTGAAAATTTATGATAGATAATCAAGATAATGAATTTAATCACCTAGTGTTAGAAATAAACTAGTGGGTTAAGAAGAATTTCAAGTTGATTAAAACTTAAAGGTTTTGGGTAATTAAATATCGCATGAGAATGGAGTTTAATTTCCTTTAAAACACTCTTTAGTTCGTTTGAAAGAGAAATTAAAGTAAATCATAATCAACTTCCTTCAAACTTGTATTTCCCTTAATCTTAGCTTTGCCTATCCAAATCCAAATAAAATTTACTTCATAAACCTCAACTCTGGAATCAATTTTTATCATTAATTAATTAAATCTTTTGTTACTTGCTGAAATTTTAGTAAATTAGTATAGTACTTAGTATTTTAATTGCTTAATTCATTATAATTTGCTTATTTTTCTAATTTAATTTGTTATATCACTTACTCTATTTTTGACACAAATTACCGATAGCCCAAATAATTATAACTTTTATTGTTTGGTACTAAAACAACAAATCTCTGTGAGACGATATCTTTTCTTTACTACTTGAATAATTCGTATACTTACGGAGTATGCAATCAACTAGCCAGTTGGAGGTCACGGGTGAGGAAGTTGAACTTGAACAGTGACACCCTTCACTCTCCACTGCTCTAAATGGGCGTGGGTTTTCAACAAGTTGATGGGCCACAGGTAGCCTTCCTCTGGGTTGGATATTAATTTCCACTTCTCTAGTGCATTGGGCCTCTTTAGACCGAGGCCTTCTGTATTCTAAATCCACCCAATTAAAGATCAGCTAAAAATGCCAAACTGTCGATCCTTGGCCCCTTGTCCAGAAATAACCTCATAAGAGAATATTAACACGCGAATTTTTGTCTCACGTTAATTTAAAATAAGATATTTAAATTAAATATAAAATTTGATAAATCTTTTTTAACTTGTAGGATGAAGTTAGATATAGTATATTTTTTGACATGATATTAAAAAGTCTATCTTATTTCAATTTTAGATATTCTTGTCTGGACGTTAAGAAGTGTATTGTCCCATATTAATTTAGACAAATATTCTCCTATTAAAATTTATTTTTATAATTGAGTTAGACTCGATTTAATTTTCTTTACATGAATTAATGTATTTAAATTATTAATATATAATTTTTATATAATTAATTTTAATTGAGGTCATAGCTTAAAAGCCTATAGTTTTAAAAACAATTCTAATACTATTAAACTAAAATCTCATTGGTTAGAAGATTTATTATTTATATTTGAAAATCACATAATTTAATGATAAATTTATTAGTGGTGCTAACCAATTAACATTAGCATTTTTCATCTTGATAATCAAGGGCAGTAGATAAAATTAATGCCCATGACTACTCATATATTATAATTACTTTCAAGTAATTGAATATTTATATATAAATTTGTCAAATGCCGTTCCCTAACCAATTCCAATCTCAACTTTGGGTTATCCTTGATTATTCTGTATTAATGTTGGTTCACATGCTGAAACCTTAATCCTCTCTTTTTTTCTCTCTCTATTCTTCCTAGTACAGCATGATTATATGAGCTATGTTCGAATTCCCATTTTATTAAAATTTTCTTTTCTTTCAAAAATGTTCTTGGAAATATTTGATTTTCTTTTTTCGTCTTTTTGGTTTAATAAGCTGCAACTTGCACTAATCATTTCTTAATTGCTTTCAAGGGAATCTCTTAATTGCATGAGGCTATTTTAAATAAAAAATATTTTTATACGATAAGAAAAATTATTAGTTTCTTTACATGAACTGGACATTACGACTTATTTTTTTCTTTGAATTATTAAATAAATAGTCAAGAACTTAAATCATAAAATCTCAATTCACAATTGATTGAGTATTGAATAACGCCCCAATTAATGAATTGGAAAGTCTACGGGCTAGCTAGATAGAGCCGAGAAGACGGCTGGTTAAGATTATTGAACACTTAAATGGTTACAGAACGTATCACGAACTGGGAAAGCGAAACACAAAAACCATCCAAACTAAAGCAATATAATTTGGGCCAAGGAGACACATATCAAGAAACATATATATGCTTAGGCACAAATGAAGTCAGAGGGGAGTTGCTTCCCACAAGTGTTGATAAGCAAGCTCAGGGAGATTGGGATGTTAATGTTAATGCCAAGAATGTTAGCTTTGATTGCAGTGCAAAGGCACACTGCTGCTTCAAGATCAACAAGCCCTTGAAGTACAGAGCAACAAGGGGTGTCTGGGGGGTTTCCAACTACTGTACCAACAGTACCATTTAGCAACTTAGCACATACGCCCAGCTTTAGGGCATCTCTTGGGCAGCTTTTTTTAGTGGGATTTGGTTTAGGGTTTGGGATAGGCTTGGGCTGAAGACAAGTGTTGCACCCGTTCGCTAGGGCAAACAATAGAAGATTGATGAAGAGAAAGAATGCAGCTGATGAACTCTTGGTGTCCATCTCCCTCAAAATTTTTCACTCTCAAGTAATTTGCTCATTTTGTGAATAATGTGCATGAGAATTTATAGAGTGATAAAATGGATATTACATGAGAAAACTATTGATATTAGGAATGGGATCATGTGAAGCAAAGCTGGCAGTGTAAGAGATTCTACACCAAATATAGGAGGGTTTTTGTCATATTTGTAGTTCTATGTATTGTTTTTGGTCGTTTGGATCTCGAGATTTGACTATTGCCATGCTTAGCAAGGCACTCCCGTGACTACGTCCTGTCTTGCACAATGGTTTTTGATTCTATGGGCAATCAAATCAGGCTTATTGCAACCAATAAATAAAAGGGTAACCAAAATTATTTGTGAATTTTTGGAGTGTTTATTATTATTATTATTATTATTATTATTATTTTTGGCTCTTATGATTGCTCTTGCCCAAATTCTGGAAACATAATAAGGATATAGTCATATGTTTAATTTGTATATCCATTTTTGGATAAAGGGTACCCGGCCATAATTTTATGCCAAGTAGAAAAATTAAAGAAAAATGAAATCGAAAACTTGTACTCATCTAAAAATAAATTGAATTTTTTTTTATAGGATTCATTCCAAACAATTTGGAAGACAGGATTATGTGGCCTGCCTAAAAAAATTACTCATAATTAATTGCATACATATGAATTATACAAGGTAAATGATGATAAGAAACTTCTAAACAATGTGACAATAAAATACAACCAATGCTTAGCAAAAGAAAAAAAAAACGACCAATTCCCCTTTTTTCCCAATTCAGTTCTCCGAACAATTATTTCTTGAAAAATATGAAGTTTATTGGGATTAGACTTCCCACTCTCACAATTCACCAGGTCCAGCTGCAAAATAATGGTTTAGTGATTAAGAGCATATTAGCATAATCAGATTTGAATCTCCACTACCTCAATCTTTTTACTACAAAAAAGTATGAGCAAAATAATTTTTAACTGATGACAACCCTTCGCGGTCCCCTTTTCTTCTTTGTTCTATTTCTTCCAGGTTTGCTTACTTCTTTGTTGCTTTAAAGGTTTTAGAACACCACTTTATGGTGGTTCAACTATTCTTTCTTAAGTTATTATGGTTTATGTTGTCTACCAACTAAGGGATGGTTATCTTGTCTACCAGTTATAAGATGGCTTCAGTTTTTGTTGCTTGGAAGCTAAATCAACAATTTTCATTGAAGATGCTTGATTCTGCGCTATCAAAGACTACGTGTTTTTCCGACATCTTTCTCTCTTTAAATAGGGCAATTTATGTAGACAATGGAGTTCTGGCTTGGTCTTTTACTTGGTGTTGAAGTTCTCTCACCTTAGTATTTGGCGTTTCATGAAGTCAAAATGAACTTTGGAATCTGTGTTGCCATCATATTGGCAAGTTTCTAGCTTTTTATTTTCACATTCTTGTTGATTATAGGTTCATGAGTTTATTGCTATGGTATGATTAGAGTTTTTATTGGAGATGGTAAATTTTGACTTGAATGCATGCAATACAAAATGACGGGTTACAAGGCTAGACGCAGACATGGCTTTACTGTTTTAAGTTCAGAAAATTAAATTACTAAATACATCTAGAGCATTATATAAGTATTTTTATAAATCATAAAAAGTAAATCTCATATTTACGTAAGAAGGAATCCATGATGAGTAATTCTTTCTTATACTCGGCTGTATATATCCGTCCAATTATTAATAGTCATTTTAATTAAAATATGATGGATCTCTTACAAAAATATATGTATATGATTTTCTATTGATTAGATATTTGGTAAAATATTTGAATTATAGAATTTACCTTTTGAATTCGGAATGGATTCTTCGGTTAAAGCCTTATGGACCGAAGTTTGTCTGATTTATCTACTAGAGCTAGTTATTTAATATTATGGGTGCGTCAGCCCGAGTCCAATATGTTTGTCTATGGGCTTGTTAATGCCGAAGAAATTGTCTATTAGTTAGCTAGACGTATTATTGCCACCATTTGCTAATCTTCAAGAATTTAGCATGAATGATTTGCTTAAATTATATTGGATAGTTAGATTTAGTAAACTCAATAATAAAAAAAATAAAGTTATGAAAATTATTTTAAAAAAATTCAGAAAATTAAAATAATTGCTACTCTTAACTTATATGTTGTAAGTAAATCATATAAAATTAAAGGAAAAAAAAAATCACGCATTCTCACATCTTAGTTAAAAATGCATAGCTTATATATAAAAATCCAGGAATATTGCATAAAATGTTGTCAATCCTCAGAAGAAAGGAGCTATATGTATCTCTACTTATGATCATCATATCTGTGCATGTGAAGCTAGAGAATGTCTCCGACGGTTCTCTGTCGTGACTCCTGGATCTTTGGTAATGGATACAAGTCATTTTGATTAGTTTGCTGGTTCAAGATACTGATAGTAGTTAGGTGTCGTGCTTTCCAGATTGGATATAGGTAAAGGTCTTGGTAGAATCATTCAGAAAAAAAGAGAAAATCGAAAGGTAAAATGCATAACTTTCAAACTTGCAAGATTTAACAATCCAAATTAATATATAATCAAATCTTAACACGCATTTCTTTTTATCAACAAATAAAAAAAAAGAGTAATATTGTTTTAAAAGTATAGAACTTTAATAATATCCCAATTATCATTGGCTAAAAAACAAGCTTTATAAAGCAAGATTGCATAAATTCAATTCTTGAAATAATGAAATTCTTCCATTCTGAAGGGGTTCAAGCTTTAGCAACAACTTGTGTTTTAAGTTTTCGAGAGATGCCGAAAGATCCAGAGTACCCCACACAAATTTATTTCTCAAAGTTGGCCAATTTAGATCATCTGAATTCTTGGTGGTGGATGCATGATTCATGGTCAAGTTTGGTTAGGAGAATGTTAAAATGGTAGCAGGAGAGAAAACAACGTCTCAGAGAGGTGGTGCTACCAAATGTTATTATGTCAATCGCCGCCCACAATTTTAATGGGAAGTAGAGGCACAACTGTGGTCCCATGTGTCTGCTGCTGCAGTTCTTTCTTCTTTCGACCCAAATAGAATGAAATTTTCATATAGAATAAATAACAAGAGGGAAAAAAAAAATCTAGCATTCATCATAACATAATGTCCCACATCTTTAAAAGAGTGAACAAAAAAAAAAGTTGACATCTTGATGCAGTGGATTCATTTGAAAAATTTTAATAATATAAGTCTTATGCTGTTTGATGTTCATCAACTACTTGAATGCGGTGGTGGGATTCATTATATTATTAAAGAGGGAACTAATATTCGAAAACATTATTGAAAGAACAGTTTTTTGAAATGTAAAATAGACATGAAAATACCCTAATAAATTAGAAAAAATAATATTTCTATTAGAGATACTATTAAAAAAAATCTCATTAAATATGTTAATTATGATATATTAAAAATTAATTTAAAATTAAATTTAATAAATTTTAATTTATAAAATTTTAAAATAATAAATTATTTTTAATATATATAAAATGATATTTTTCTAAAGAATAGCTTAACCTCTTGATCACAATTTCAAATGGAGACTTAAATATATATCTCCACCTGATTCATGCAATCTTGTGTTTGTTTTTTTCTCCCAAGTTGCAGCCGGCCTACCAGCAACATGGCAAACATAACAATAAAAAATGATTACAGATTTACAGTGATATAGCCAGTAGGTTTTAACATTTTCCTATCCAAACTGAAACTTCACTAACGGTGACAAATCTGATATAACTTTTAATAGAACTGAATCAACTAACATAAACTGCCCAATACTTGGACAATTTGGATTGCCACTGACTGAAAAACTCTGTAGTTGCATTAATTTCATCTTCTTATTCTACATATCAATCATCAATCAAAAGAAAGCAGAAGCAAGACATCAACATAGCATGTTGTCAACTTCCTGCGACTTGGAAATGCCAAAGAAAAAGTTGCATCGACTAGTAGAATTAGTGTTTAGTGTAATCACACGCATCCACTACAAAATATAGCAAAGTTAAAAAATTAAAAGTTAAGTGTTAATGTGAAAACTTAAATAAAAGTATGAAGTTACTTTATTTAATAAGTTTTGTTAACTTAACCCAAGGTGTTAAGGAGATTAAAAATTAATCTATTCTAATATTTAAACAACATTAATAAGATAATAGTACTCTTTATTACCTTTGTACTAAACACCCAATTAGTATTAATCTAATTTGGGTCAAATCGTATGGTTCTCATTATTTGATGTTGACTTAATTAAAGTAAGGTAATTATACAGGAGAGGAAAAGATGGCTCCACAGGGTGTGAATACAAGGAAATTTATCAAATCATGCCAAGGGTTCAAGTAGATTTTTTCCCTATCTAAATCCATATTCTCATTTTTAATCCTCAGTGGAGCCCGTGGTAGGTTCTAGGTTTGCCCGTGACATTCCCATCCAGAAGGGCAACTTCCACCAAGTTGAATACGCCAAGATTAGAAGTCTATTCATCACCCCAAAATAAAGGGACAAAGCCAGTTTTATTATCTTTATTAAATAGAGTTTACTCATAGCTTGGATAGGAAAATAATAATTATCCTCCTCTTATTATTATTATTATTATTATTATTATTATTATTTGGTTTTATACTGAAACCATTTGATGATGCCAATTGGAAATGTGGATTTGTGTGCAAAAATAATCATATAGGGCCATTTCTTGATTTTGTTTTTCTTTCAAAGAAGCAAATAGCTAGAACTCAAAAGTTTAGACGAAAAAGTTCATAAATCTCTTAGCAAGTATGTGATAGTTGTTCACTTATCATGTTTCGTGTGTATTAGGAGTGGTTTGATAACTAGATTGTAGTCGGATTTTTTTTTAGCATTGTATTCGAATATTACAGGTTAAGTTTCTCTTTAATTTCAATTTTAATAAAATTTCAAAGTATGTGATAGCTAGCTAGCAGGGCCTCTTTTGCTTTTGGAGCTTTACAAAAAATCTATATTCCGAGGGAAAGCAACGAAAAGATTTGGAATATCCTTATCCAAGTAATCAGCGGGTAACCATCAATCAAGTAAAGAGTAAAGATGAAGTGTAACCTCGTGGGGTTTTAATGTTAATAAAGTAGAAAAAGCAGCAGTCAAGAAAAAGCTTGAAGATGACAATTTATGGACAATCTGAAATCAATGAAATGTTTTGTCTTCAGCAGCATGTGGCCTGGCTAACTATTCGTTACTTGGAAGGAGCCGTAAATAGAAGAAGCATTGCCATCAATAGCAGTAAAGTAGAAGTGGTTAACATATTAGGGATCAAATTAGTTTTAATTACAAGAAGAAGGTGCAAACCGAAATTGTCCTATAGGTAAATTAGCTAGCATATATACACACACACACACCATCTTCTAATGGAGGTCCCACCTTTCTTTCTTCATGAGAGCTTTCGAACGAAAAACTACATCTTATGATCAAGGGAATCAATATAATACAAGCCAAAATTTTGCAAGCTAGACTGATCCATATATGTGGACTTACATGCAATGGCGGAGCAAAGGAATATAGCAATTTGGCTACCCCACTACAGAAGCATCCAAAATGAAGTTGCACAAAACTCCCTGTCCATTGCCAGCTAAAATACCAAGAGTGTACACTTGGGTGCATGGCTTTATTCTAATATTTTCTCTCAATTATTTCCTGTTAACATCAGACTCAAGACTCTCCTCCAAAAGCCCTATATAAACCCACCCTTCACTGCATATCTCTCCATCCATCACAATACACTCTGCTATAGCTTATAGCTAGTCACCATAATCACTAGCATAATTCACATAAGCTGTTAGAGTTTGAGATGGCTTCTAAAAGCAAAGCATCACTTGCTCTCTTTTTCGCCCTCAACCTTCTCTTCTTTTCCCTAGTCTCTGCATGTGGTGGGGGCTGCCCATCTCCTAAGCCAAAACCAAACCCATCACCAAGGCCAACACCAACTCCATCACCTTCCAACGGAAAATGCCCTAGGGATGCACTTAAACTAGGCATATGTGCCAATTTGCTGGGTTCATTGCTGAATCTCACCATTGGCAAACCTCCAGTAGAACCTTGCTGCTCTCTCATCCAAGGCCTTCTCGATCTTGAGGCTGCTGTTTGCCTTTGCACAGCCATCAAAGCTAACATCTTGGGCATCAATCTTAACATTCCACTTTCTCTGAGCTTGCTTCTCAATGTCTGTAGCAAGAAGGTTCCATCTGATTTCCAGTGTGCCTAAAAACATATATATTTTTTTCTTTTTTCTTTCTGTCGAACTAGCTAGTTCAATTCTGTTGGTTTCAAAGGAGTGTTTGAAATATCTGTCTGTGATTCAAGTTAACTTGTAAGCGTTTGTTCCTGGGGTGTGTTAGCTAAATAAGTATCGTTTCCCTTAGTAATGTTTAAGCATTTTTATGGGACATTAATGAAATTTGATTTCCTTTTTCTAAAGAAAATTAATCTTTTTTCACTTAAAAATTCTTTCTCGTAAAATTGTTCAGTGCTGTTGTTATTGCAAGCAGCACATGTGAATAATCTCCTTTTTCTTTTATTTTCTTTTTTCTCCTTTATGTCATATCAATAGTAATTTACCATACTGCGTAAAAAAATCCTTAGATTTTTTTTTTGTTACGGACCATAATTAACTAATTAATATATATATATATATATATATATATATATATATATATATATATATATATTCTGTTCTTGGATCTTGAAGTAATCTTGGTAAATTAAATAAAATATTTCTTCAGTAGAATATAAAAGTATATATGAGTAATTTTCCATTTATTCCTTGGATTGCTAAAGTATTAATATGTGGGTCAAACTTCAACCACAAGACCAAAATTTTGTAAAATGTTGATGAAGGAGGGCCATCGGATTTCAACATTTCACATATAATAAAGTCAATTATAACCACTATGATTGTCTAGTCCGTGACTAAAAACCATATCTGGCAATGAGAATTGTGTCATCACATGCAAAAGCCCGAAAATTATAACAAGAATTAAACAAAAAATGGCAAAGATTCCATACTCTTCTTATTGCTTGATCTCAAACTATCAACATTCTTAATTAATATTCAAGAAATCAATCATGGTGACCACCATATCTTTGCCAAATTGTGTTGGATAAGTTACCCTACCTTCATGATGAGACGCCCATTATATGTGAAGAAATAATATTTATTTGACTTTTTTTTTTATCAAATTTATGATTTTTAAGAATTTTTATTATTGTTAATGAGTTATAATATTTAAGTATTGATTAAAGCGAATTATAAAAAAAAAAAATATACAAACAAGTAGGATGAGCTGAATTGCTGATATTTTAATTTTCAATTTTTTCATGAATTTGAGTTGAGTTATTTTTGTATTGTGGATTGTTTAAATTATTTATTCTATTAATACATGTAAAGGATTTGATTCAAACTCAACTATGAGGTTTTGAATAAAATATTCAATTTTTTTTAGAAAATTTCATTTTTAAATAAAATATTAAATTAATTAAATCAATTAAAATAATCAATTTTAACTAAATTACATAAGTTATCCGATTATACCTTTTTATAAATAGATAGAACACATATAAACGAACTAACGACAGAAATAAATTGTCGTTAAAACTATTCCAATTTTAATAAATTTCTTATTTTTACATAACCCACACATAAACTCCACATCCGATTGTACCTTAATTAAAAGAGATATCACAACTTATATCTGAATACATATTCAAAGTTTAAATTAACTATATCAGATCAATTTAGGCTTATATTCATACCTGCAAATTAAAGTTAATATAGTATTTATCATTCTTAGGACATATATAATAAATTTTTGAATTAGAGTTTAAATAATATATATAATATCTATATTATCAAAATTAAAATATAATATATGATAAAATTTTTTAATTAAGACTTGTATAACACTCATATGTTCATATCTATGGCATATTATATAAATTTTAAAATTAAAATTTATATAATATTTATATATTTATCATAATCATGGCATATATGCAAAAGCATCGAAAAATGAATATGGACCTTATTGAGTGTAAGACAAATAGGATTAAAATTGCCGCATTGGCTTTATTCTTCTTTTCTTTTTCTTTTACTGAATTTCTTTCGTTTTGTCCACTTTTGAAAATTGATGAATTGTTGACATCAACTGGGCTTGTTTTTTCTTGCATCATTTTTTTCCGTTTCTTTTGATTTTTCCACCTTCATAAGCAAGGGCTATTGGATTATTGACTTCATATGGTATGACATAGACATTGTTTTCTTCTCTAACAGTTTCACGTCTTTCTCTAGTATATGAGATCAGTGTTACTAAAATTTATTATCCCACATTAAATTAAAATAAAAAATTTATATTAAATATAAAATCAAAAGAAATTTCCTTCCTTTCAACTAACTTTTGAAGTGAAGTTAAATCGATATCATTTTCCCTGCAAAATTGACTCCACTCTAAGCTGATGCTTATCTGAATTAGATGGCCTGTCAACCAACCACCGTACCTGGCTCCCGTGAACTATCAATGTGTGGCACGTATTATATTACTAGTAGTAGAATCCAATAATATATTAAACCATGATTATGTATGTGTTTCCATTAAAAAATGTATACAAACGTCCCATTGCTTTTGATCTAATTAAGGGTAAGAATTTCTTAATTTAGCTTCGTTACTCTTATAAATTGAATCATCTGATTTTTTTTTTTCTAGATAGAAATCAGCTGAATTAGATGGTCCCCATTCCACCTTGTAAGTTATACAACTATATATAAATAGATCCTTCAATATTAAGTTCCCATATAAACATAAACTCACGTAATGCCACATTTTCTTTTAACCATAAAATTAATAAGACAGCATGGAAAAACATGAGAATTATTTAAAAATAAAAAAATCAGACACAGCACATGAAGCTTAAAAATTTGGCTAAATTAATTACGTTTGTCATTAAGTGATCAGGTCACATGGCTTTGCAAAAAGCATATTCCCATTATTAGAAGAAGCCAGGTGCCCAACATATAATTTTCATTAGCAAATATATATATATATATATATATATATATATATATATATATATATATATATATATATATATATATATATATTAAATTATTTTATATGAGAAATTGGTTTTTGCCTAGCTCTCTGAAAGTTAGAATTTAAATCCTGACCATTTCTATCTATTTTAGGAATGTTTAGAATAGAAAAATAATAATAAAATTGAGTTTAAATTTAATAGATTTTACAGCCTTGAAAAAAGAGAGGTTAAATAATTAGCTTTCATAAGCATACTCAACATGATCTATTTTGTTGTTATTATTATTTTTTCTTAAAAATTAAATCGTGATCTACAGATAATATACACATATTCTCTTATACTAATAGTTTATTATAAAAAAAAAATCAATGAAATAAAGAAAACAATCCTTATAGTTGTCTTTTATTACACTTGAGATCCATGGTAGGTATATGATCCGTCCAAATTCCTTGCGGTAGATGGCAGATCTAGCTAGCGGAAAGATTAATGAAGCTCATTTGGCATGGTTGACGCATTGTGTAGCATGTAGAGATTGTCACGAGAACAAATCTCCAAAGAATAACAAAGGTTCAATGCAAAACTTTAAGAAGAAAAAGATAAAAATAAGTAAAAAAAAATTTATTGAAAATTGAAGAAATAAGTAAAGTTACAAAATTTTAATACCAATTGGGGGTATTTATAGGGTTTGATAGTTCTAAACCAATTAGAATAAGATAAATATTGTCTAAAAGTTTTAGATAAACATAAATACAATAAGAAATCTTTTAGATATACATAAATACAATAGTAAATCTAGATAAAATGGGAAAATAACTAATTCTAATTGAAATTGAATAACTAATAAATATTTCTAATAAAATTAAATAACTACAATGCTCGACATCAATGATCTATGTTGTATTGCTGAGAAAATAAACCAAATTATGGGAGAAGTGCTTAGCATTCTTGTTTTATATCTAATTAATATGGAATCCACCCTAATTCAACTCTTAAAATTAATTTAAAGAGGACGAATTGTATAAGTTTTTATATTTAACACTATTATTGTGTTATACCCGATGGATGTGGGAAAACAATATTCAACAAAATGATTGATGACCATTTTGATTGCTACCCCCTAAAATAAGATAATCAAATTCAGGTTTTATTAAATATTATTATATAAAATTTTTTACAATTAGTTTCGAATGATTTTCAAATTGAAGACCTCAAAATTTTAGAATCTATTCCAATATCATCAAATTGAAAGTCCTTATAATTGATCATTTTTGCAAAAACTACCTAAACAAGCTCTAAAAATTCTAAAACTTTGCCCCGCGGTCCTTAGCAATATTACTAGACTATTGCAAAAAGAATCATAATTTTCTGAGCTGCCACGAATATTTTATGGATTTTTAATCCTATTTAAGCACTAGAAAATTACGAAAAAGCAAGGTTCGGGTTTACCTTTGCCGATTCTGACTTCGGGAACGCGCTCGGGATGTCTGACAATAGGGGGTAGCCAAAACCTTGGTCCAATTCGGAGACTTTTCCGGTAACGGCTTTGTCTGGCCCGAAATTTGCAGACCCGGTCAACTGTCGAATTTTCTCGAATTGAGGATACCTACACGAAGCCCACAACACGGGGGTTAGTACATAAATTTTTCAGAATTTTCTAAGCTCATTTAATGCTCGAAAAGACACTGCAAAGTTCCGTGGGACCCACCGAAAAACGGTGTCGGAAAAATTTCGAAATTTTTGTCGCCGCAAAGCTCTCGACGAGTGGAGCGCTCCGGTACTCTCGGTTTTCTCGTGGGATTCACGGTTTGTGAGAAATCTAGCCCGAAAGTCAAAATGGGCTAAAACTTCCCGGGCAAAAATTGGACAAACCGCTCGATGGATTTCGATGTTCTTGGTGTCTATGGAAAGCTCTCGTCGAGTAGATAATTTTAGACACAAGACCCGGTCCAATTGGTGGCCGGATCTACTGGATTTTGGCCGGGGAAGTCGAAGAGTCGCGCGCGCAGGGGAGGGCGTTTGCGCGCGTTTTTCGGCCGTTCGGGGCGGCGGCCGGTGGGCTGGGATGGCTGGTGGTCGGCGCCGGTGAGCTGGGGTGGCAGGGGGAGGTGGCTGGCCGGCGGCAGGGGCAGGAGGAGAGAGAAAAGAAAGAAAAAAGGGGAGGAGGTCGGGACGCGCGGAAGAAAAGGGAAGAAGAAAAAGGGAGCCGGTCCGATTCGGTCCGGTTCGATTCGGCCGGTCCGATTCAGAATATAAAATTTTGAATTTTTACTCTGCCTCAGGACCGAAAACGAGGTCCAAAAATTCCGAAAAAATTTCAGAAAACTCAGAAAAATACGTATACTCCAAATATATTTTTAGTTTTGCCACGTGGTCTTTAAATTAATTTTTAAAAATCATCAAAGTTTATATTTTCGGAAAATCGAACCCGATTTTTAAAATCCGAAAAATCTCAAAAAAATTCCTAAAATTTAAATAAAATTAAAATACCAAAAATGCTCATAAAATAATAAAATTTAAAATTTTGGGGTGTTACATTCTTCCCCCCTTACAGAAAATTCGTCCTCGAATTTTACACAAGGCAGAATAAAGCACATGATTATACATTGAACAGATAAGGGTACTTGCTACGCATGTCCCGTTCTGACTCCCAGGTGCACTCTTCCACTGACTAGCTCCTCCACAAGACCTTAACCATTGGGATCTGTTTGGATCTTAGCTGTCTCACTTGGTAGTCCACTATGGCTACAGGTTGCTCCTCAAATGTCAAGTTCTCTTTTAGCTCTATTACATCTGGTTGTAGTACATGAGAAGGATCTAGAATGTATTTCCTGAGCATGGAGATGTGAAATACGGGATGAACGTGAGAAAGGTTGGGTGGTAGCTCCAACCGGTAGGCAACTGCTCCAACTCTATCCGTAACCTCAAAAGGTCCGATATACCGAGGTGCCAATTTGCCCTTCTTTCCAAATCTCATGACTCCCTTCATTGGAGAAACCTTCAGGAATACATAGTCGCCTACTGCAAACTCCACATTCCTCCGTCTGGGGTCTGCATAACTCTTCTGCCTACTGAAAGCTGTTTTCAATCGTTCCCTGATTAAGGGAACCATCTCTGATGTGTACTGCACTAGGTCTACATCATGCACCTCCGCTTCCCCCATTTCTGTCCAACACAGAGGAGACCTACACTTTCTTCCATATAGTGCCTCGTAGGGTGCCATCCCTATGCTGGAATGGTAACTGTTGTTGTAGGCAAACTCCACCAAAGCTAGCTGATCATCCCATTGACCTCCAAAATCCAAAATACTCATGCGAAGCATGTCTTCCAGTGTTTGGATTGTCCTTTCGGACTGTCCATCTGTCTGAGGGTGGAAGGCCGCATCAAGTTCAATCAGGTGCCAAGTGCCTCCTGCAACTTTCTTCAAAACCGAGAAGTGAACTGGGGCCCTCTGTCAGATATTATGGAAGCTGGAACTCCATGCAATCTGACTATTTCTCGAATGTAGAGTCGGGCGTACTGTGCCACCGAATACGTAGTCTTCACAGGCAAGAAGTGAGCTGATTTGGTTAGACGGTCTACAATTACCCATATCGAATCATATCCTCGCGTGGTACGAGGCAACCCAGTCACAAAATCCATAGTAATCATTTCCCACTTCCATTCTGGGATAGGGAGCTCTTGCAGCTTCTCTGACGGTCTCTGATGTTCAAACTTCACCTTCTGACAAGTCAAGCACTTGGACACAAAGTCTGCTATGTCTCTCTTCATGCCATTCCACCAATAGCTATTCTTCACATCATGGTACATCTTGGTGGAGCCTGGGTGGATATTGTACAGTGTATAGTGTGCCTCATGCATGATTTCATTTCTGAGATTGTCCACATCGGACACACATATCCTAGAACCTTGCATAAGGGTGCCATCATTGGCAAACCCGAACTCACCACCTTCACTTTGCTGTACTCTTTCTATGATCTTCATCAATTGTTGGTCTCTGTGCTGGAAAACTCTAACTCTGTCCCGCAAGTCTGGCCTTACTGAAAAATGAGCCAACAATACCCCCTCATCTGAAAGATCTAGGATTAAACCTTGATCCATCAACTCATGTACCTCCTGAATCAATGGTCTCTTCTCTGCTGAAATGTGCGCTAAACTGCCAAAAGATTTTATGCTCAAAGCATCTGCTACTACATTGGCCTTCCCAGGGTGGTACTGGATAGTGCAATCATAGTCCTTCAGAAGCTCCATCCATCTCCTCTGTCTCAAGTTTAAATCCCTCTGTTGGAAGATGTACTTCAAACTCTTGTGGTCGGTGTATATCTCGCACACTTCACCATATAGGTAGTGTCTCCAGATTTTTAGTGCAAAGACTACAGCTGCCATTTCCAAATCATGGGTGGGGTAGTTTTGCTCATGCCTCTTCAGCTGTCTTGAAGCATAAGCCATTACTTTTCCATTCTGCATCAAAACACACCCTAGGCCAACTCTGGAGGCGTTACAGTACACGGTGTATCCTTCACCACTCATAGGTAGTGTCAACATAGGGGCAGTGGTTAGACACTCCTTAAGCTTCTGGAAACTCTCCTCACAGTCATCTGTCCAAATGAATGAAACATTCTTCCTGGTTAACTTAGTTAAGGGAGCTGCTATCCTGGAGAAATCTTGCACAAAACGCCTATAGTAGCCAGTTAGACCCAGAAAACTTCGCACCTCGTTGGATTGTAGGCCTAAGCCAATCGATTCTGACTTCAATTTTCTTGGGATCCACTTGAATGCCTTCACTAGAAACCACGTGTCCCAAGAATGAGATGCTTTCTAGCCAAAATTCACATTTTGAAAATTTGGCATATAGCTGGTGCTCCCTCAAAGTCTGTAACACCATTCTCAAGTGCCACACGTGTTCTCCCTCGGTCCGAGAGTATACCAAAATGTCATCTATGAATACGATGACAAAACGGTCCAAAAATGGCTTGAACACCCGGTTCATCAAGTCCATGAAGGCTGCTAGTGCATTAGTGAGTCCAAAAGACATCACCAAGAACTCATAATGACCATATCTTGTCCTGAATGCCATTTTGGACACGTCCTCATTCCTGATTCTCAACTGATGGTAGCTTGATCGCAGGTCTATCTTGGAAAAGAATCTAGCTCCTTGGAGCTGATCAAACAGATCATCGATCCGAGGAAGTGGATACTTGTTCTTCACAGTCACCTTGTTCGGTATGCGTAGTCAATACACAACCTCAATGACCCATCTTTCTTTCTTACAAATAGCACAGGAGCGCCCCAGGGTGAAGTGCTCGGGCGTATGAAACCCTTGTCAAAAAGCTCCTGTAGTTGCTCCTTCAGCTCTTCCAATTCTGCTGGTGCCATCCTGTAAGGTGGCATGGATATGAGATTTGTACCTTGAACAACATCAATGCAGAACTCTATTTCTCTTTCTGGTGGCAACCCTGGAAGCTCTTCAGGGAAGACATCCATAAATTCTCTGATAACAAGAACATTTTCCATTTTGGCACCTTCTACAGATATATCTCTCACCAATGCCAAATACCCTTGGCATCCACGCCTCAACATTTTTCTAGCACTAATTGCTGACACCAAGTTATATGGAGCCACGCTCCTGTCACCATCAAAGCTAAACTCTTCCACACCGGGTATGTGGAAATACACCTTTTTGTTCCTGCAGTCTAAGGTGGCATAATGAGTTGCCAACCAGTCCATTCCCAAAATTACATCAAAATCAATCACTGGTAGAGGAACCAAGTCTGCAGGGAGGATCTTTCCATCCACCACTACTGGGCTACCCAGAAAAAACCATATCTACATCTATATTATCACTAAGTGGGGTAGCTACCGACAAAGGACATTCTAAGGTTGTAGGGTTTCTACCCAACCTCATGGCAAACACAGGGGAGACAAATGAGTGCGTAGCACCCGGATCTATCAAAACACGAGCCTCATAGGAACAGACCAGAAGAATACCTGCTACAACTGCATTTGAAGCTTAAGCATCTTGGTGGGTCAGGGTGAAAACCCGAGCTTGACCCCGACCCTGAGTGGCAGAACCCTGATACTGACTTCTACCTCCTGATCTGCCTCCAAATCCATGTCCCCCTTGTCCTCGGCCCTGTTGTATCGAATCGCTGCCATCTTTGGAAGCACCCGGATACATCTGACGAGGAACATTTGCAACAGAACCCTATGACCCCATCTGTGGCTCACTGAACACGGGGCATTCCCTAGCAAAGTGACCTGGTTGTCCACATCTGAAGCATACTCCTGAACCCATTAGACAAGGTCCTGAATGTCCTCTTCCACACTGTGCACAAGGTGCCAAGGAGGATCCTGAACCAGACCCAGAACTGCTGTACCCTAAACTGTGACCACTGCTGGATCCGTACCCTGGTTTGAACCCTCGGGATTTGTGTCTAAAACCACTTTTCTTATTCCTACTTCTTCCTCTGAAATTACTCTGGCCACCACTATCTGGAGCACCCATATGGGGAACACCTGAAGAACCCTCTGCTCTGTTTTTCTTTGCTCTTCCGCTGTCATCCGCAGCATAGCTAATCTCTATCTGTCTGGCTCGATCAACTACCACATCAAATGACTGATCAGACATCATGGCCAGGTTTGCATACCTTCTGTCAAGCCCCTTTAGGAATCTCTTCACCTTCATAGTCTCTGTAGCTACTGCTGTAGGGGCATATCTGCTCAATTCGAAGTGCAGAGCATATTCATCTCTGCACTGTCATTCTGTCTTAAGGCCTCAAAGGCCCACTGTTTCTGATCTCTGAAGCTTTCTGGCACAAACCAATTGATGAACAGTTCCACAAACTGAGTCCACGACAAACCCTCCATCCGAGGTAATATGTAGTCATTCATCCACTGTCTAGGCATAGGCCCCATGACATGCTGCATACACTCTATTAGTCTTCTATCAGTCAACTGCAACTCTGTTCCTGCCTGTCTGCAAGAATCCAAAAATCGATATGCATCGTCTGACACATCATAAGTACCAGGCACCAATTTCTTGAAATTGATGATCTATTTGTAAGGTTCCCCTCTTGGTACAGTGGACTGCTGCTACTGTGGTGGGTGAACCATATATTGTGCCATCATATCGATGGTCCTCTGCAACCCAGCTAGAGTAGCTGCCATGGGGTCCATGGGACCCTGTGCCATGAAAGATTCTGAGCGTAGGCGTTGCTCTTCTACTTGAGTGCTCTAGGCCTCCTACCCGCCTCCTCGGGGCAAGCGCCTCATCTGTCGACACCTCGTCAGAACATCCGATTACAGTGCGATGGCGGCTCTCACCTTCTACGCATTTTCCTGAAATTCAGCAGCATTAGCCCACAAAATTCAAAACAACATGTTACACAGCTCTATGAACTCATAGTTATACATAATTATATGAAGCAGAAACTAGAAGCAAAGATGACAATGCAAGACGAATGTGGACCCTATTTTTCCGCATGTGACTCCTAGTAGACTCTTCCCAACACTTTAGACAACATTCCCTAAGAATCTGGAGCCTAAGCTCTGATACCACATTTGTCACGACCCAACCTATGGGCTGGACTGGCACTAGGACCTGGGCCAGCGTAAAGCCCTCGAGGCCCGTAGTAAGCCTAACTATAGACTAACCCAACTCTAAGGCCCATTTGGGCCCAATATCAAGAAATCAACCGGACAGAGTCCGGCCATAAAATGGACCTACCAACGGGGAGTTTTTGACTCACCCGACCTGTAAACACAATAAATACTTAATTGGGGGAGCTCAGCTCACCCTCCATATACTCATCAGCATAAAAATAAATGGGAGCTCAGCTCCCTCATCCAATCCATCAAACATACATAGGATAATAAGTTTACAGGTCCAAAATAACAATTTAGTTTACAGACCCAAATCAGATCAATATTTCTAACACATGCAGAAATTCTAGGAGTAAATAAAATTACACAAATATTGATAAACAACTTGCGAAGGAGAAAAGCAGGTTAACCACAATAAAATCCTCCTGTAGCCTGAAAAAATATTGAACAGGAGTGAGCGTTCGACTCAGAGAGTAAAATATCAATTTTAACCATAATCTCTATAACTATCTAAAACTAATGCATCTTGTAGAGTGAAATGCAACATCAATAACATTTTCACATCATAACTTCAAAAAGGTAATTTGGAGCACTCACACAACCTGTAGTATCAGTCATAATATATGGGAGCTGATCCTATCTGACTCTCTTAAATCCAACTTTGGTGCAATGAAGAACTCAAGCCGGACTTTCGCTTAATAAACCAAATCGAGGGTCCCAGCGAAGAACTCAAGCCGGACTTTCGCTTAATAAACCAAATCGAGGGTCCCAGCGAAGAACTCAAGCCGTGACTACCCGTCCTATCCATAGTCCACACCACATCACACGCACGCCAACGCACGCACACTGCTCCAAATTACCACAACAACATCCATGACACTTTAACAGTTATCAATGCAACATAAATCGTGCCTAGAGTTTAACTACATAAATATATGCATATAAGTGATGCATGGGCATACTTGAACATATAATAATAGTGAAATTACAATTAAAATTAATATTTTACTCACAGACTTGACAACGGTCACTGTGGGGGCTGGGCGGAGGAAGAAGGCTGTCCCGGCTCACCTGACATTTACATTACAAATTTTTAATATAAATGACTCGATACAATCAAGAAAAGACCAAATACGTCCTAAGTCGTGCCGAAAATCCGGCAGAGTCTCTCCTATACCTAGGACCTACCCAACCTGCAAAAGGGCTCAAAACACACTTCTATATTCACAATCCATATATCCACAACTCAATCACATCACACGACCCCTCCCGCCCATCAAATCAGTCATCCATCACAATATGTAAAATTTCAATTTAATCCTTATAATTGATCATTTTTGCAAAAACTACCCAAACAAGCTCTAAAAATTCTAAAACTTTGCCCTGCGGTCCTTAGCAATATTACTAGGCTATTGCAAAAAGAATCATAATTTTCTGAGCTGCCACGAATATTTTATGAATTTTTAATCCTATTTAAGCACTAGAAAATTACGAAAAAGCAAGGCTCGGGTTTACCTTTGCCGATTCCGACTTCAGGAACGCGCTCGGGATGTCTGACAATGGAGGGTAGCCAAAACCTTGGTCCAATTCGGAGACTTTTCCGGTAACGGGTCTATCTGGCCCGAAATTTGCAGACCCGGTCAACTGTCGAATTTCCATGAATTAAGGATACCTACAAGAAGCCCACAACACGGGGGTTAGTATATAAATTTTTCAGAATTTTCTAAGCTCATTTAATGCTCGAAAAGACACTGCAAAGTTCCGTGGGACCCACCGAAAAATGGTGTTGGAAAAATTCGAAATTTATGTCGTCACGAAGCTCTCGACGAGTGGAGCGCTCTGGTACTCTCGGTTTTCTCGTGGGATTCACGGTTTGTGAGAAATCTAGCCCGAAAATCAAAATGGGCTAAAACTTCCCGGGCAAAAATTGGACAAACCGCTCGATGGATTTCGATGTTCTTGGTGTCTATAGAAAGCTCTCGTCGAGTAGATGATTTTGGACAAAAGACCCGGTCCAATTGGTGGCCGGATCGACTGGATTTTGGCCGGGGAAGTCGAAGAGTCGCGCGCGCAGGGGAGGGCGTTTGCGCGCGTTTTCCGGCCGTTCGGGGCGGCGCCCGGTGGGCTGGGATGGCTGGTGGTCGGCGCCGGTGGTGAGGTGGCGAGGTGGTGGCCGTGGCGAGGCGGAGGAGAGAAAAGAAAGAAAAAAGGGGAGGAGGTCGAGACGCGCGGAAGAAAAGGGAAGAAGAAAAAGGGAGCCGGTCCGATTCGATCGGTCCGATTCGGCTCGGTTTGATTCGGCAGGTCCGATTCAGAATACAAAATTTTAAATTTTTACTCTGCCTCGGGACCGAAAACGAGATCCAAAAATTCTGAAAAAATTTCAGAAAACTCAGAAAAATACGTAGACTCCAAATATATTTTTAGTTTTATCACGTGGTCTTTAAATTAATTTTTAAAAATCATCAAAGTTTATATTTTTGGAAAATCGAATCCGATTTTTAAAATCCGAAAAATCTCAAAAAAATTTCTAAAATTTAAATAAAATTAAAATACCAAAAATGCTCATAAAATAATAAAATTTAAAATTTTAGGGTGTTACAATATTATTATTATTATAATAATTTAGAGATATTATAAATTAATTTCGGACTTTGAACTTGAATGATCAGCAACAAATAAGAAAATGGGAAATACACCCGTTTACTAACCCCCAGATGGAGTTAAAGTTTTCTTTTTCAAGCTTATAATATTGGTCATAAATAATCAAAGACTATCAATTTCGTTTACTAATTAAGCATACATTAATAATTAGGAAGTGATTCTAGATGATCTAGTTATTAAGTCAAGCCTATATAAGTCCAAATCTTTGATCGGCGCTAGGATCACAATCACACAAAGTATTGGCCTTTGAATTTGTGTGTAGGACTACAACCTGTACTTGACCATTTCAAATCACATTATAATTAAGCGTACAATTGATAATTATGAGTAACAGTTGTTTGGAAACGTGAAGCTAAAACCAATTAATGGTGGAAAATGATGATGCTGCTTGCAAAGGAGTCCTTTGACAATATCGTTTTATATATTCTAAATATGACTGTATTGAACTCATATCATAAGCTAATTAATAATTAACTAAAAGAAATGAAAAAGATAGGTTATGTGAGATACGTGGCAAAAGGAAAAAAAAAGAAAAGAGAGAAAATATATAAAAAATGATAGGGAGGCGTATTTAGTTGACAATGAATGATACTTTCTATTCCTTAATTAAACATAATCTTCTTAATTAATTATTAAGTTCTTGACGTAATTAATTATCTTAAGTTGATATTTACCTTACCCTGTAATAACTTTTAATATAATATTTAATATTTTAATTATATTTAAAATATTATCTTTATTTGATGATAATTTATATTAATATTTAAAAATAAAAAAATAATTTATAAAAAATTACCTTTTTAACTTTTAAAAATTAAAAAAATATTTTAATTAAATTAATAAAATAATATAATTATTTTTATATTTAATAATCGATTAAATAATTATTTTTATTAAATATTTTTATTTTAAAATTATTATATAAAAATAAGAAGATGGCCATAGAATGTCTACGTGGTAGCTACGTAAGCAGTCTGGTAAAACTATCAAGAAGGCCCAGTTACCTCCAAAAGAGATTACGAGATGTATAGTCATCGCCACCTACATTAAATAAATTTTTACTGGTTTGAATTTTAGTATAAATCATTTAATTTTCAAAATTGTCTGATTGATGGCTGAATTTGCAATCATGCTTTAAGAACATGTTTAATTTAATTTTATGATAAAATTTATATAAATAAATTTTATAAATATATTTTTTTATATATTTTATATTTAATATAAAATTAATTTTAAATAAAATAAATTTTATATTTAAAATAAATAAAATAAAATAAAATAACATATAATTACTTAAAATATATATAATTTTAAATTTTAAATTTATTTATAAATTTTATTAATTTTAATAAAATTTAATTTAATTATAATAAATTCTATAAAATTAATTATTAAGAAATTCAAATAAATTTCCATTTAACTAAATTTCGAATAAATTTTTATTTAAACTAAAAATTAAAATTTTAGTTTTACTAATGAATTTGAAAAAATTGTGTGAAATTCATTTATATCAAATATTATTTTAATTTTAGAGAAAAAAAAAAGAAAATATCTCCATAATTCATTTGTAATTCCCTTGATTTTGATATTTATTATTTTTATTTTTATTTTATTTTAATTGAGATTTAATATCAAAATTAGTAATAATTTTGTAAATAATTTTAATATTATTAAATGAAAATTCATTAGAATCCATTATTTTTCTTTTAATTACTTTGGGAAATAAACGTATAACATCAAGAAATTTATGCATAATGCCACGTGACATCATTCTAATGCCAAAGAATTTTACGGCATGATACCATTTGACAACACTATAAAAACAAATCCCAATAAATATTTGTAGTATTATGCAAATCTAACACCCAAGATTACTTACCATTGGCTAACTATACACAAGGGCGGAGCCACGTCCACGTAAATTGACCCACCTTTTTTTTTTTTAAATATATATAACAGTTATACAACCAGATTTTAAGGGATAATATAGCTGATATATTTGAATAAGTAAAAGGAATTTTATTTGTTATGCAATAGACGTGGGTGTCTTGGAGATATTCTCAATACGCCCCCGCAAGGTGGTGCTCCCATCGGAGACACCAATCTTGGGCTGAAGTTGCTGCAAGTAGACTCTTGATTGAGGTTTGCGTAAATCATCCAATTGATCTTTAGTGGATATGTGTTGAATAGTGAGGTGCCCAAAAGTGAATAATTCACGAACAAAATGATAATCATATGAGAGATGTTTCATCCGTGGGTAGAAAACTGGATTAGCGCAAAAGTAGGTAGCGCCAATGTTATCACATAAGATCAGGGGCTCGTATTTAATTGTTGGTTGAAGCTCATGAAGCAGAGATTCCAACCACAAGAGTTCAGAAGTTGTTGCAGTAATTGATCGGTACTCAGCTTCGGTTAATGACCGAGCAACAGAGTGTTGACGTTTGGAATGCCAGGATACTGGTGTACCATCAAGATAAGTGACATAAGCACTAGTAGATAAGAGGTGATCTTATCACTAGCCCAGTTGGCATCAGAAAACGCTGTGAGAGAGAATTTTTTGTTAGGGCCAAGTAGAAGACCATGATAAGCTATACCCTTTAAGTAAAGAAGAACCCGTTTCAATGCCTGCCAATGTAAGTCAGTAGGTTAATGCGTAAACTGAGGTAATTTGTTGACTACAAAACTAGTATCAGGACGAGTGAAGGACAAGTACTGCAAAAAGCCAATGACAATTCGATAAGTTTTTATATCAGTGGCACTACTGCTATCTAAAAGTCGAAGTGTATCGCTGGTGGCAAGAGGCGATCCAACTAGTTTTGCTTCATCCATGCGAGTGCGTTGCAACAGATTGATGATATACTGATGTTGAGATAACAATAAGCCACCACTAAATTTATTAACAGAAATGCTAAGAATATAATTTAGCCGTGCTGGTTCTTTGATAGAAAACTTTTACCCCAAGCTTTGAATGAAATTGGCGATTTTGTTATTGTCATTTCTAGCAACAATAAGATTGTTCACATACACAAAAAAATATATAATACAGCCACCATGATTGTAGATGAATAGAGAGGCATTAATCTTGGAATTTTTGAAACCAAAGGAGAGTAAAAATTCAGAAAGAGCAGTGTACCACACTCGAGGCGCTTGTTTCAAGCCATAGATGGACTTATGCAGTCTGCAGACAAATGAGGAATTATTAGAATCAACAAACCCAGGGGGTTGAGTCATGTATACCTCATCTATAAGGGGACCATGAAGGAAGGCATTGTTGACATCTAACTGTTCTAAAGACTAGCCATTGGATAAAGCAATAGTTAACACAACTCGAATGGTGACAAGCTTGACAACGGGGTTGAAAGTGTCAGCGTAGTCTTATCTAGGTCGCTGATTAAACCCTTTAGCAACAAGTCTCGCTTTATATCTTGCTATACTACTATCTGAGTTTCATTTAAGACGAAAAACCCATTTGCAGTCGACAACTTATTTTCCTGATGGTAACGAAACCAGACTACAAGTACCATTCTGCAGTAATGCATTAAATTTAGTAGACAAACCATCTTGCCAGTTCACATCCTTCATTACTTAAGGGACATAAGTAGGCTCCTGTAAAGTGGGTAGAGGATGTTTGACAGTGGAGTGAAGTTGTTTTAATTTGTATATATTATTCATGGACCGGGAAGTCATAGTGTGAGTTTGAGTAGGAGCGGTAGGTTGGTGGAGAGGCAGTGGAGACAGGGAAGGATTCTAGTGGGTTGCTTGTTGTATTTGGTGGGGGAGGGAGAAGAAGTAGGAAGAGGCTCATCAGTCAAGACAATAGGAGAAGACACACGTACCTGAGTGGTTGAAGGAGAGGCCACTACGTCATTTACTTGGTGAATGTTGGAGGTGCCATGAACAATAGGAACACTGTAGAAAGGAGAAGTGTGAATAACAGAAGATACCCAATCTAACTTGTTCGAATGTGCAACTCTGGAAAGAGTAAGATTATGAGTGGCATAAGGAAAGATAGATTCTTCAAATTGAACATGCCGAAAGACATATGTTCTGCCCATCGTGTAATCAAAGCAGAGCACTTTGAGTAGGTGAGTAGCCTAGAAACACATAGGGAAAGGATTTTTGTTGTAACTTATGATGTGTGTAGGGACGGGGCCAAGGAAAATAGAGACAACCGAAAATGCAAAGTTTGGAATAGTTAGGAGCAGTCCTAAAGAGTGTGTGATAGGGAGTAGACATGGAGAGGATGGGTGTAGGAAGCCAATTTATTAAGTAACAAGTTGTTTGGAAGGTATAAGACCAAAATTGAATAGGTAAGGAAGTAGCGTGAAGTAGAGTGAGACCAGTTTCGATAATGTGCCAATGTTTCCATTTAGAAATACCATTGTGTTGTGGTGTATGAGGTGGAGTGAGTAGGCATTGGATTCCATGTGTTTCCAAAAATGATTTTAGAGCCAAAAACTCAAACACCCCCAACATTCTGTATAAAGACGAATGATTAGACTTTGAAATAATTTTTCAGCTTGTGCCTTAAATTTGTGAAAAACTAAAGCTACATTTGATTTACATTTGAATGGAAATAGCCATGTATAACGAGACTAGTGATCAACGAAGAGAACATAATATCTAAAATTATCAATAGAATTGAAGGGAGCCGGTCCCTAACATCTGAGTACACAGGTTCTCGTGAAGAAGTAGATGACAAAGATGAAGCACCAAAAGGTAATCAGTAATAGAATTCACAAAATAAACTACTAGAATAAACAATAAGAGAGTTATTTTTGGATAAATGATATAGGACGTTACGGGATGGATGACGAAGACAATGATACTAATTGACCACGACACGAGTAGCAGCTATTGGTGACTTAGAAATAGGTGGACAGACTTTTGTTCGCCACTCATATATGCCGTCTTTATTCCGACCTTGAATGAGAAGTGCCCCCGCGTTGAGATCCTTCACCTTAAAAGACAAAGGAAAAAATTCAACAGAGACATTATTGATTAAACAAAAATGTGAAACAGACACAAGATTCTTTTTCATAGTGGGAACACATAAAACATCCTTTAAATGAAAGGGAGTTGAAGAATGGGTAAGAATTGTTTGTCCTGTATGTGTTATTGCCAAACCTGAACCATCACCAATAAGGATTTCGTCTTGGCCTGTATAATTAGAGTGAATGGACAGGTTGCCAAGGTCACTAGTAATATGGTGAGAGGCTACTGCATCAAGGAGCCAGGAAGCAACTGCTGCATGTGTAAATGGAAGTTGATTATTCCTGTGCTTGACTTTGAAACATGTTTTGGCAATGTGCCCATAACGTTCACAGAACTGACATTGCACTTGAGATTGTGTGCAAGAGCCATTATTCCTTTGCTAAAAGGAACAAGAGGATTGTTCGCTGGAGCAAGAAAAATTATTTGGTTGTGAAAAGGACTGTGGCTGAGAGCTAAAAGAATTTCTAGATTGAGAGTTGCATCTTGTGACATTAGCAGTAATGGTGGAAATTTCAAAAGATTGTTCTTTCTTAAGAAAAGTGTCAAAGTCCATCAGTTTCTCATGAAGTCCTTCAAAAGTAATTGGTGTTTCACTAGCTTAAACTGCAGCAGTAAATTCACGAAATTCTGATCCAACACCATTAAGGACATGAATGGTGAGATCATCATCGGTTAAGGGCTTATCAATAAGAGCAAGCTCATCAGCAATGGATTTAATGAACTGAAGGTATTCAGGTAGTGGTTTTAAACTACGAGAAGTTGAAAGCCTTTCTTTGAGATGCATGACACGAGAGTGAGATTTATTAGCATAGAGTTTTGCTAATTTTTCCTAGGCTTCACTAGATGTACATGAGGCTGAAATTAGTGAAATTGATGAATCAGAAATTGATGTCAATATAGCATGAAGGAAGAGACTGTTTTGACGAAGCCAAATAGCATGAGTAGGATTAGGAGCAGTGACTCCTTTCGTTATAGTGGTTGGAGGGTAGGGAATTGTTCCATCAATATATTCAGTCAGATCAAGACCAATGAGGAGGGCCTGAAATTGAACACGTGAAGAAGGGTAGTTGTTAGAGGACAATTTGAGAGGAAGCTGTGTGGCAACTTTGATGGTGATTAAGGTGTTTTGTGAATTAATTGGAATAGTTGAGGAGGTGACTTGTGGAGGGTTGACAACATTTTCATTGGCCAATGTGGGATCTGGACTCGTTGGAGTGTTCTTGCTCTGATACCATAAAAGATTTATTGCTACAAATAGTTTTTTACTCTTATCATTCAAGTATGAAGAATTACAGATATAAATAGTGTTACAAAGATAAGTAAATAACAACAAGATATAATAGCTATACAACCAAATTTTAAGGGATAATACAACTGATATATTTGAATAAGTAAAAGGAATTTTATCTGTTATGCAACAGACGTGAGTGACTCAGAGATATTCTCAATACAGAGCGTACTATTTTTTTTAAAATATTGATATATATACTAATTTTTAACCGATGAGGATTATTCATATCATTCTAATTTAAGAATTTGTCCCATAAAAAAAAAAAAAAAACTTGACAGTAATTAAAACGGGAGAAAAAAATTGTTTCAAAATAAAAGTTCTCTTTTACAGAAATTACAATGCAATTATACTTAAGAAGAAATAATTTCTTCATTCTTCATGATTTTTGATTTGATTTTTTTTTAAAAAAAGAAAGCTATAAATTAAAAAAAAAACTTATTGAAGACCAGTGTAAATTTAATATTATAATAAGAATTTATTATTTTATGAAAATATATATTTTTTTCAATTCAATTACTATTATATATTAAAAATTTACATGCATTATTATTATTATTATTATTATTATTATTATTATTATTATTATTATTATTATTATTATTTTTCTTAATGAATAGTTTATTATTATGTATAATATTTTTCTTTAAATTGAATGAAACAAAAATTTTTGAATCCACTAACTCAACTTTCTGACTCCACCTGTGACTATATATATTGAATAATTTCTTATACATCTAATTTATAAGAAGTCATAGAATATGCATACTCTAAAATTATGGTTTTAATTAAATTTTGTTGAAGAGAGTTTAATTTGAAAGTATATTTTACCTTTGTAGAGCAAGAATGGGGTAACATGAAGAGTACCAAGTAGAATCAATAAATTTTGATTTCATTTGAATTCAACTTAATTTAAAGTGATTTTTAATTCATTTTAATTCATGATTTTAATATATTATGAACTGGTGTTCATGAGTTGCACGGTGGGTGGCTAGACTTTTCTGATTAGAAATGCGAATAATTTAGAATGATGGAAAAATTCAAACTCAAGATCTTCCTAAAAGAGTGGAAGAAGACCAACTAAGTTACCTTTGTTTGGCTCATATGATTTAATTCATATTCACTCACTATTTGAATTAATTAAATTAATTTATATTTTATCAAAAATAAATAAATAAATTTAATTTTTCTAAAAAAATAATATTTTAATCTAAAATATTAACAAATTGATTTGAATTTAATATAATTTTTGTAGCAATTCTCAAATATATATATATATATATATATATATATATATATATATATATATATATATATATATATATATATATATATATATAAAATTTTTCTAGCAACTCGAATCTAACTTACAAATTAAACTTACAAAAAATAAATAAGACATGATATGATTCATGTTCCAAAATAATCCAAATTCAAACTCACTTGAGCTATTTTGCCACCTCTTTAATGCGAAGATATTAAGGGAATAAAAAAAAAAAAAAAAAAAAAAAAAAAACAGAAAGAAGGCAAGTTACTGAAACAGTTCACCTTAATTAATTAGAACAACAATCACAAAATGCAACTTAATTAGACATAAACCCAGTCGTATTCCACCAGAATCAAAGTTGGCAGTTGAGCACTACGAAGAACGAAACAGTAAATCAAGTCACAACACTAACACAAATCCTACCACCAAAACAAGGGACCATTTAACCTAATAATCCATAACTCATCTTATTAATGAAGTAAAATTTCAAAGAGGAGGACATACAAATCCAGGAGGTGGAGTCTTTCCACAAGTTATTAGGACTTGAAGAGCAAGAGGAATGAAAATATTGAGATTAAGGAGCTTAAGGTGTATACTAGTGCAAAGACAAACAGCTGCTTCAAGCTCCAGCAGTCCTTTTAGTACAGGGCAGCAAACATTTTCAACTGGATTCCCTAACCCAACATGCACCAAACCTCCTAGCGCATCAACACAAGCTCCTAGCTTAAGTGCATTGATTGGACAAGTTGGTTGCGTAGTAGGTGGAGGATTAGCACCACCACCACCACCTCCACCTCCGCCTCCACCACCGCCACCACCCCCATAAGGAGGGCCACCGGTGTATGGTGGGTAGCCTGAAGAAGGTGGTGGTGTTACTGGTGGCGTTATAATTACAGGAGGATTTGTTGCGGGAGGTGATATTACGGGGGGAGGATTAATGATTATTGGTGGTAGTACTACCGGTGGCATTGGTGGATTTTTTGAAGGTGGGCGGCCTCCATAGTGTGGTGGGTGCTTGGTGGTTGGTGGGTTCGGGTGTGGAACTTTTGGGTGGGTTGGGCGGTGTGTTGGTGGATGTGGCTGAGTACAAGGACCGCAAGCGTAAATGGGTGGCAATGATATCGCCATGAAAATAATGAAGATGAAGAACATGGCTGCGACCATGGAACCCATGACTTCCCTTGGAAGCTGCTAACTACTCTTAGGTGTTTTGAAGATAGTGTTGATATTAGGATTATATAGCTGAATTTGATGAGCTACCCATGAACAGTTTCTCTAGGACATGGAAGCTAAAACAGGGACTCTTGACCCCGCTGTACAGAAACATGAACATTACGAGAAAATCCAAGGGATCTAAGGTGAAGTTAAGCAGAAAAATTTGGAATTTTATTGGTTCTTTGCAAACTCCAATGTCTATCCGTGACTGGCTTTAGTTCAATCCGTGAATTGTTTAACCAGTCTGCAGTCTGCAGGCAGATGAGGTTGCATCCTTTTTTTTCGTGCTACATATTAGGCCCATGCTTTTTTTTGGGACAACTATGTCTTGCTTTAATGGGTTATTTTCTCTTATTTCTTTCATTTTCTTTTGCGGGGTCTGTCAACGATAGCATGAAAATGAACTATAGTCTGGAAGTTTACCGCCAGGCATATATATGGAGTAGTATTGTTTTTGGTCCATCTTCCATTATTTCTGTTGGCGGGGGGATTATTGTGGTATACTGGTATTCGATCTAGCATATGGGGCTTTTAGGGTTTGCACTTTGCAGTGCAGGGCATGCATTGTATTTGAGTTCGTTTCACGAAGTAGACATGTGAAGATGTCTGTATACTTTTTGTTTTCTTGCATTTTACACGTCAGGATCGAGTACTACAAATTTCCAATATGACATTTTTTTGTTAACCCATCGAACTAAGCTTCAATAGAAGTTACTCATGCATTTGATAAAAAAAAAGTGTTACTCATGCTTTTTTTCTTTTTAATTACTAAATCAAAAGTCATTTATTGTTACTCAATGTCATCTATTAATATTTCACATTGATTTAGAATATGAATATTATGTGAAGTATTTTTCTAATTAATTTTTAAAATAATTAAATCTGACTCAACTTTTTAAAATAATGTTATTATATCTCTGAACAATATTTAAATTTTTATAAGTATCTCACACTTGAAGTGTTTAATTTTGAACAAGAGAGATGGTGTAAATATCCCCATTGATTTGGGTTAACACTCTTTCCTTTAACTAGCTATTGGAGTTTTTTTTTTTAATTTTTTTTTATCTTAAAATCTAAGCAAATGCATCCATAGATTCATCTTAGTCACGTCTTTCAACCGAATAATATGCTCCTTTCCATTTGCACAAATATTAAATTTTATTTGTTCTCCCCATTTTTACGACAAAAAAAAAGTAATTAATAATTAATAGTTTTATATTTCTCACAAGCTTATTGGCCTCCTAGTTAAAACTTGAAATTTAACAAAATTTTCAAAATAATATGAGATCCATTTGAATAGATAAGAAATTATAAATGAAAAAAAATATTTAAATTAAGTTTTTTAATTAAAACAATCGAATCAATTTTTTTTTTTTCATTTAGTATAAATTTATTCAAATGCCTTAGTACTATGGCTAATTAAATACCATTGATCATTCTTGTAATTTATTCAAATCTCTTTCTTTTGTGTGGTCGTTATCATTTATAAATTGATGCTCAAATATACATATGCCTACATTGCTACGAATATAATATTTAAATTTAGATATTTTTTAATATATTTCACTCACAATTTTAATATTTTATAATTTTTTATTACTAATTAAAAGAAAATTTAAAAATTATAAGCCACTAATTTTTTTATTTTAGTTGGGTCAATAAAATTATTACTTTTTAAATTTTTAAAAAATGGATGAATAATTTTTTTTATTTAATTAGATCAATAAATATATATAAATATTTTATTAAAAATATATTCCTATTCAATCTACTGTCAATTAAAATTTAAAATTTTAAGGAACGATACTCCTATCAACCTCTTGAGTCCAATTATATATAATTTACTTAAGTTTGGTATAGTTTTTCATATTATAATAATTAAGAAATGTTATCACATGTCATGCACATCCTTCACTAGTGTTGATAAATTTTTCCTGAAAATTTGATTTATTGAACATAAGGGTTGCTACAGAACTTTAATTTCTCACACTAGCACATAACATCAAGCTAATCAATTCATTTAAAGCAAAAAATCATATACACATCTCTTTTCTGTAAGAAAAAAAAATTTCATCAAATAAAATAAATTTTAACAAAAACATTATTTAAATAAAAAAATCAACCTGTATTAAAGGAGCATTTGTTATTAGCTGATATGATGCATTTGTCTTCTATGTAAATTCTTTTTTTTTTTTTAACTTTTTTTACAAAAAAAGTGTAATAGTGATGAGAATAGATGAGTCTCACAATACATCTTATGTATTGAATTAATGGTGAATCGAGTCTATGTAAGAAAAATTTAATACAAGTTATCTCTCGTTAAGCTTATAAGCATTATTTAGAAATGGACAAATGTTTGGACATATTAATTAGAAAAATCTTCTTTTGCTTATTAAAAACATTATATAGAAACAGAAAAATGTTTGGACATATTAATTAGAAAAAATAAAAGAATAACTCAATTTTTCTCAAAACAAATATAATTTCATTAATTTATGTCAAATAATTTTCACTGCAGCAAGCAAAAAAGGATAACCTGATTGATCTTTTTTCACCTTTAAGGTGTATAAAGTGAAGATATTTTAAGTTTAAGTCTCTCCAACTACCTATTTTAGGATTATTCATTTTTATGGTATAAAAGAAAATGGTTATCTCTTATTATATAACTCATTAGTTATTACTTGATCCATTAAGCTCCATTAAATCTTAAAAAGAAAAAAAAAAAAAACAATTCATTACTTTTGAATGTAATGATACAAATGGCAATATGGAAGAAAATTCCTTAAGAAAAAATTTACCATTAGGAAATTATTGCTTAAATGCTTCTGGCATAAAAAAAAAAAAGAAAAGAAAAACTTCAAGAGGTGGAAATATATAATACTTGTATGTACAACAAATATATCTTTATTATTAATTATGATCGGATTTATGTGAGATTCATCATAATTAATAGTCTAGTCTGTCCTACATACAATAGTTAGTTGTATTCTAAAAATTCAACTAATAGAAATAAGCGGAGACAGAATGCACAATCATTTATGCACACTTGAATCCTTCAGGAACCTTCTTCCCACAGTAGTTGAGCAACAAGCTCAAGTTCACAGGAAGGTTTAAGTTAGTGCCCAAGACACTAGCTTTGATGGTAGTGGAAAGGCAAACAGCGGCTTCCAGATCAACAAGATCGCTAATAAGGCTGCAGCAAGGAGTCTTTGGTGGCGTTCCAACTGTAAAGCTCAACAAATCTTTCAACAGATCGACACAGACACCCAGCTTTGCAGTGTCCTTTGGGCAACTACCCTTACTTGATGGTACTGGTGATGGGTTGGTTGGATGAGTTGCATGGCCTTTTGGCTTTGGTGGTGGGCAATTGGTTGAGCTTACCAAAGTGAAGAAGAGGAGATTGAAGCTGAGGAGAAGGGCAGTGGAGGCTAGAGCTCTTGAAGCCATGTCACCAAAAATTGTTGGATAGTCTTGAGATATGAGCTCTGTTTTAGCTTCAAGACTCTGATGGAAATGGTGATGCGGGTTAAGGGCCTTACATTTAGATGGAGAGATTATAATTAACACTGCTAATGATGAATTTTAAAAAATCTTAAACATTACTTAGGTGTCCACAGTATTCCTGGCAGCAGACCAGAGCATGATGAATGATGATGAACTTAAAAATATTCTTGAAAATCTACGTGGGGGCACGATGGATTGATCTACGGAGGCACAACCTGGCATTGCAGCTAGCACGATAAGGCTATTTCTGATTATAGAGTTTGGAGTTATTCCCGTTGGATAGTTGGCAATTCTCTTCTACACATGCCAATTATAAACTTGCAATGCACAAATTCTTCATATCTACATTTTTCATCTGCAAGTTGACGGTTTCCAGAATTCTATAGCTATCTTGGTGCATCGAATCTATATTGAATAATTTCTTCCATTTTATCTTTTCACTGCATTATGAGTTAATCAATTATTTTCTACCGCTTTTGTTTGACAGATGGACAAATTGTCATTATTAACGATAAAGAGAGCATAGATACGATCATCAGTTTACAGAATATACAGATAAATGCAAGGCCCTCTGTGTTAGGTGCTGTTAGTCGCAGTACAACAGAAAAATAGAGTGTAAAACAGACTTTCATGTAAATATTTCACCACCTAGCAGACATGCATGTGAGCCTGATCTGACTCAAAATTTATTATATTGACTGTTAGATTTGGAAGGGAATTGGAAACTACACTGATTAGTGGATTTACACAGTTTATCAAGGAAATTACAAGTTGCAATCTGACAGACTTTGCAGATGGGAACCGGGAGTAACAGGATCCCAAAGGAACTATTTACCATGCTTCCAAATTAGAGACTCTGCGTGCTTGTGTGTAAATTGTGTATCATTGAATTATATTTATCCAATATTATTCAATTTTTATATATGTTCACTTGATATAATAATATTTTAGATTTTTCTTATTTAAGTGCACTGGATATAGATTAAAATATAAATACATGACACTCATATAAAATAAAAATCTTACTATATATTTTATATCTTAATTATTTAAAAAAATAATTTCTTAAAATTTCAGCCATATAAGTAATATTTTTTTTTATTACAGTTTTAAAGGCTACAAATATGTCAAACGCTGAATCTACAATTTTAAAAAGATTTTGACTAATTTTCCTTTTTAAAAAGTTAATATATATATATATATATTGCGATGTATAAATGTGAGGTAGTAATTGATTGAGGGCCTGAGGTTAAAAACATATTACACACTTAGTAGACCCAAATATAAATTCTCACTCCTCTAAAATAAAATTTTTAGATGCTTGTTAAATTCATGTTTAAGTCCAG
This sequence comes from Hevea brasiliensis, assembly GCF_030052815.1. Lineage (NCBI taxonomy): Eukaryota > Viridiplantae > Streptophyta > Magnoliopsida > Malpighiales > Euphorbiaceae > Hevea > Hevea brasiliensis. The sequence goes on along the minus strand of NC_079501.1, from coordinate 26,009,790 downwards.
ACTCTACACTATCAATCACTACTCAATAATAATAATAATAATAATAATAATAATAACAATAATAATAATAGTAACTTTGTAGACACAAAATCAAAACTTGATTGCTACCAATAAAAATTAATATTCGATAGTCATGTTTAATTTTTTCATGATACTGACTCGTGGGCAGCTCTGTCAAATATATCAACTCCTCCGAAAGAGGAGAAGAATTTTATTTTATCATATTTTTAAGCATAGCCAGAGAGATGAGATCTCAAGAAATCTCATCAATACATCTATATATTAGAAGTTGGAACTACATGTAGAAATCTAAAGTTAGCCACTGACTGAGGGCCTGAGGCCGGCCGCTGGGAAAGTCCCAGCATTGTCCACAAATTATATTCAAGAATTAGCCCAATTGGATTACACATGCAAATACGCTGCTATATTAATCGCTTTTTTTTTTCTTCAAATCATATTTGTCCATCGATTTTAATGATGCACAGGGGTGAATTTATTATGTGGGTGATAATTAATCTCCTAAAGTAAAGCTGCCCATCTCACTTACATGGAGATTTGTGAAATTTTCTGATTTGGAGTATATTGAAGACTCTTTGGTTATTGAGTGTGAGGTTACCTTCATTAAAATTTGCCAAATCCAATTTGACTCGACTTCTTTTTTTATACTCTTTCAAAATTTGATATAGCTAATTAATGTGAGACATCAACATTGGATTTGACTTAAATTTTTAACTTTAGTTGTCTTTTATATTGTATGTGGTGGCCTTCTTCTTTTGTTACTTGACTCTACAAGTTTATTTCTTTTTATTAGCCCACGATTTTTTTAAGAGTGTCTGCAAAATTCGATTATTGAGCTTGGAGTGTTTTTTTTTTTTTTATAAGCAAAATAATTTTATTAGAAAAACCAGTAAAAGCCTGACAGTGAGAAAACAAGGACAAACCCAACAAACAAGGTTACAATAGTAAGTATCACAAAAAAAATAGGGCAATCCAGGCTCAAAATAAAGCTAACAACCACAAAATGATTCCTAGAGCTCTGGAAGCACCGAACAAAAGTTCATCTGCAATGACTCTAAAATGCTCTTTCATCTGCAATGACTCTAAAATGCTCTTCCTCATATTGAGAATACAAAGACGAAGGCTTCATAGAGAGTAGATCAAATTATTTCTAGAGAGACTGAACATAAAACACACAACCAGTAATATTGCCATTCCCAATTTCTTATACAACCTAGGACTAGGACCTGTATGAGCCTTAGCTAGTCAAAGATATTCTCTGTAAGGCCCAGCCAAGTTGCCCAACCCATGAAACCAAATTAGAGGGCCATAAACACATAACTCTAGAATTTGTATTTATATATATATATATATATGTGTGTGTGTAAAAAAAAAAAAAGAACAGAACAGGGCAGTCGGGTAGCAGAATAGTGGAGGAGAAATTCACACACTCCATAGCCAAATTTCACTTTGATCCCTCCATCTTCAACCCAAACTTATTCCTCATCCTTTCTTTTAAATCCAAATCACTCAATTACACCCATAAATCTATAAAAACCTTAGCTAAAACTCATTTCTTCCCACAATAGCACAAATTAAGTTTTAATAGGTGAGTTCTTCTTCCTCTTTTTCTTTTGAAATATTAAGCTTAAATTAACTTCCTTTATTATTAATTGTGATTTCTATGGAAAAAGAAATTGAGGGAGGCAAGTTTAGGATAAAGATTTGTGGTAAAGTTGATATTGAAGTAAGGGTTTCTATTGATTAATTTCAAGGAAATTCATAGCTATAATATATATTCATATTTATTAGGTATTTTTAAGAGGTGAATATCAAGAATTAGTTTTCAATTATGAGAATTAAATTTAGGTTCTTTAAATACTAAATATTTGGTTGAGAGTGAAGAAATTAGAATATAGAATTTGTTGATTTTGGAGTTATTAATGAATATTGATTATATTTATATGAGCAAGAATTCTAAAGTTATTGTTGGAAGAAAATTTAGTATGAAATGTTAAAAAAGGAGAAAAATATTATCATGGAGGGGTAGAAAAAAAAATTAAGAGAGAAAAAGGTGGAATTAATTATGGATGTATTATATAGGCTTTGGAGGGGGATTTAAATTATTTGTGAATGTGTTGTGGCTTGTGAATAATTGGTTGAGTTCTTGGAATTTTGGAAGATGTCCAAGTTATATCGAAATGCCGCCGAATTTTTTTTTGAATTTTAGATAAATAAATCATGCATTTCACCCTCACCTTTTCCATCTTCAGGATTTAAAATTTCTTTTCTTAATGTATTACTTTTCCCTACACTTTTAGGAGATACCCAGCTCTTGTTGTAGATACTAAGGGTGCTCCAGCAGTCTAGGCTTCATTAGTCTTCAGTACAGGTAAGTGGATAAATATTTAATACTGATGATTTTTATTCAATGTATATTTATGTATGTTATTTTTCTTTATGCAAAAATGGAAATGGATAATGGTAATTATGTGTTTATTTATTAAATGAAATGAGATTTAAAAGCACAGCTAAACAAATGACCGAACACACTCAATATATGCATCGAATAGATAGCACATCAATGATGGGTGATATAATTTCAGCTCAGCTTATATTTATATTATTTTTGGGACAGCGCTTGATATACATATAGCATTTGAGGCGTATATCAGGTGGTCACCCTTTGGGGGTAGCTCTGCACGTGTGTATGACCAGCATACTTATTGCTATTGGGCCGTTAGTAGTGTCATCATAGAGCCCAAGATGCCAGCATTGCTCTCAGGTTGCTAGAGTTTATTATATGTACCTGAAATGCCAGTATTATCTATAGGAAACATATTGTAAGTGTATGAGAATATTACTAATTTTATGATTATTAGCCAAGTTATTTCTGCAATTTTTTTTTATAGCATGAAATTTTATTTTATCTCAATTATGTGAATTACAGCAAATGATATTTATTCAACTGACATATGTTAGTATAGCACTTAGTACTATTAAGTATCAAAACCTTGTCTATTCCCCATTTGTTATTTATTTATCTGCTCATTGAGTAATTGTACTCACCTTTTATATTTTTAATATTTCAAATTCTTTTTGGTGATCCTTCTATCAGCAGCACTCATTTGTTAGCATTGTCCTTTCTTTAACTTCATCAGTTGCAGAGTCTAGTGGAGGTCGGGCCAATATATTTCTTTTGTAACTTTTGATCATTTTGGATTACTGTATATATTATCTATGTGTTTAGGCTGCTACCCACCTAAGGTCTATGTTTGTATATTTTTTGTTTCCCACAGAGGGAAAAAAAATTATGTATCTATGAAGATGATATATCTATTTGGCATGAAGCCATTTTATGTATATATGTATGTATTTACATATTTTTCCAGGTTTCAGCAAGTTCCATAAGTCCAATTAGATATATTTTAGGAGAAACTTTGTCAGTTTTTCCTTATCACATTTGCCTCTATAGGGTAGAAGGCAGGTGTGATATTCTTTCTTCTTACCAATGATAGCTTTGACCACAATGATTGATTATCTTTAGTAATACAACTTGTTTCACCTTTTCTTCCATCACTATGGTAACTATAGGGGCAAAAAAACTTCCCATTGTGATTAGATAAAATTGGAATTAGCAAATACTAGAGCACCCATTAACCACTGAATCCTACAAGCATTAGAGCCATAATCATCCAGTGGCGAAGCTATGTCCCAAGGAACCCTTAGCCTATGCATAACTGACACAACCAGAATAAAGGACCAAACTTCCATTTCAACTGAAATTCCTACAACAACATCAATACTTTGAACTTATGGTTGAAAACATGAGGGATCCAAAAAAGCTAACCACCAAACCAGCCGGCCAAATCTTCACAAAACCAACATTGCAGATGCCACAAAAGAAAGAGATGCTCATAAGCCAGTCAAACCAAATTGTTAAAACTTTGGATCTCTTCAAAATTTTGCTTAGCCAAATGCTCAATGATGACCTCATCTTAGCCATCAAAAATCAGACTGAGATCCTTCCATAGTTGCAAAGTGAGAGCCACTTCCTTTTGGGGGTGATGGAATTGGGGAGGTAACAAACTTAGAACGGTGCAAACGAATGATTCATTCTAGATATATCACTATCTATGGTATAACATGGTTCAACTAGGGCCTTAGCTTTGGACTTGGTCTTCTTTCTTGAGTCTGGTTTCGAGTACAATCCCCATATGTCCACTGCCGATCTAGACTTCTTGCGGTTCTTCATCACTCTATTAACCTTTAGTTACGCAACAGGGATATTAGTATCAAGACTATCAGTGGAATAAAGAGAGTCACAAGGGGGCTTAATGGATTGCCTGTAAGGTGTATGGTTTAGAGAAGGCTGTTGCCTAGGCTCCTCATGATGATCACAATAGCTAGGGGAAATATATTCAAACTCTACCAAATTAATAGGAGTAGGGAGATCTTCGAGAGGTTGGCTAGAGGAAATGTATGAGTCAAAGGCAACTTCCTTGTCTGGTCTGGTTCTTGAGCTTACTAAAGCCTCTCCATCATTAAACCCATCATTTAAAGAGAGGCAGCTAGCCAGCACAAGCTGTCTGCCAGAAACCTCTTCATGCAGGGAGTTGGATTTATCCAAGGTGAGAGGCGTGACCCTTACATCTACTATGCCATGTGTAGCACTGTTGTTTGCCACTTGATTAGACTTTGAAGCACACTAAGTGAGAGGTGAAGAAACGTCATCCTCCTCACTTAGGCTCACCGAATTCCATAGATGTTAAACTAATGGTGTTGAAGTCGTAATGTGATCATTGCAAGGTTCTTCAATAGCTATAACCTTAAAACAAACTTGATCAATATTTACATCAATGATTTTGGTAACTGGAGTAGGAAAATCAGTAAAAATAAGTAATTTTGCATAGTCCACTAGAATTTTTGCTTTAGTGACACCATCAGCTAAAATAAACTCACCACAAAGATTGCCTATCCACCGAAAGAAATGACTTGACCAAACATGGAGGGGATGCCATAAACTTTTAGCTAGATTAATCGCTTGGATGGGGTTAGACAAGCCTGTTATGGTTTTATTTCAGACCACCACTGATTTAACCAAGAGGGTCTTCCATAAAACTATCCATGACTTCTTTATTATCAAAGGTAAGGAGCACCAAGTCGCCACCCAAATGAGAGATATTAATAGAGAAAACTCCATCTGCCATAATGTAATCCTAAAGGTTGACAATAGAATGAATATTGTTAAGGGTGGCCACTGCTGAACATTCAAGCCAAGCTTTAGTCACCACGATGACCTAAGTTGGAACAACATATTGACTACTTATTAACTATTCTGAGTGAGGCAAGGAATGAGACAGTCCTAGACAGATATCAAAACTGGAGGTGCTAGGGATGCCCTTTTTTTGTTCACTCATAGCCATATGAACACTTTTTTGTTTAGGTTGCTATTGAACCTTTTTCCCTTTGGGATCATCAAAACCTTTTGAGACATTTCCTTTATCACCATGCCTCCCTTAAAAGTTACTTTGATTGTCTTTCCAACCTATAGATGAGCATTTTCTATTGAACCAAGACTGAAAAGCTCTAATATTATAAGTTCCAATCTAGCATGTATTAAGGCCATGTAAAGGAGAACGAAGATGATACATAGATGAGACTCTTACAAAACCAAACCTTCTACCTCTGCGAGATAACTTATGAAGCACAAAGAGGTTAATGGAGGAAAATCCATGATTTTCCGACATTATCGTTCCTGAATTAAGGGAAATCATATATTTCCTTTATTGTATTATTATGTACAAAGTCAAATCATATTTTTTGTATAGGATCCTTAATTTTAGGCTTTAGCATTAATACTCTACATTATATATATGTAACATTTTTCTGACAATAAAATCATCCAAGAGTATTCTCAAATTCTTTATGGTATCAGAGCGGGTTAGAACCTAGCTAATTATTCTTTAGAATGTCAGAGGGAAATACAAACTAGGAGGGTTTGGTACCAGTTGCTACAACATCACAAAGTGCAGCGATTGATCCCAAATCTCCATACTTTTTGGCTCCTTCTAATCATCCAGGACTAATTTTCGTTACAAATCATCTCAAAGAAAATGGTGAAAATTATTTTACATGGTGAAGGAGTATGTTGTACGCACTCGTCGCAAAAAAACAAGGCAGGTTTCATAAATGGAAAAATTAAGAAACCGGATGCTAATTCCCTAGATTTTGAACCATGGGTGCAATGCAATGCAATGCAATTGTGTTGTCATGGATCACAAATGCATTAGATAAAGAACTATAAAGTCGCGCTGCACATTGATTGCATTAAATTATATAGACATTTAAGGTTAACATCCATTGCATTTTGTTAGCATTTAGTATTCTTTTATGTTTATTTTTATATGTTTTCATTATTATTTTAGAAAGCATGTTAATCCAATTCAATTCATTGATTTTTATATTTTATCAGGTATTTTTATGTCATTCTAGAATCAAAGATGAGTTTGGAATAGATCTGGAGTTCAAAACATGAAGAATACAGGGCCAAAAGCAATACACGGGCCGTGTAACCTACCCTATGTAACTTCCTGGACCCCGTGTAACTCTCTAGACTGAAGAAAATGTGAAAAAATGAAGTGGCAGAAATTTACACGGGGCGTGTATCACTACACGGCCCGTGTAAAGTCCCTTGACAGCAATTCTGATGCGACTTTTGTTCGCTCCAACTCGACTCGGATGGACTCCTAATGCTTCTAGGACTCTGAAATTAGGGTTTTTACACCAGATATAAATAGAACAAGTTAGGAATTGAGGAAAAAGGAGAGAATTGACATCCAAAGGGGAGAATTAACATTCAAGAGTCGATTTACATTCAAGGAGGCACATCAACCTCAAGGGAAGCAAGGGAGAAACAAGATCTACAAGATTGCTAGAAGAGATTTTCGGCAGAAGTTTCAAAAGTCCAAGGCTGCAACTCTCTTTCTGGGTTTTTTCACTCTATTTTCTTCTCATGTCTTCTCTTTATCTTTTTATAAACTTGATTGTAAAACTCACCATGGGTGAGTAGGTTCTTTATTCTAGGGTTAGGGTGTAGCACTTAATTTCATTATGGATCTGGTTTGATTTTATTTAATACATTGGGTATTTTATTCTTTGATTCAATCTCTTATGATCTTAATGCATGCTATGTGTTGGTACCCACTTAGTATTGATTACAAATATTAATTGAAGGATTGAAAAGTGAAGATTAATATTAGAAAATCAGGATTTTGAACATAGAAAATCTGACCTAGAGATAAGCTAATGACCTTTGTGGAGTTCCAAAATTAATCAAAGATCTTAAAGGGTTTTAATTAATTTAATCACCACAAAAGTAGGGTTTACATTAATTAAAATACACCTTGAGTATCTTGAGAGAGGACTTAAGATAACTTAGGATTAATTTCCATCAAAGTAATAATCTCCCATTTATTGAATGAATCAAATTGATTTTGTAATTGATTGAAGTGTGAACCCCTAGCTCTAGAATGCCTTTGTCCATTAGTATTTTATTTTAGTTAATTATTTAGATTTTATTTCTTTCAATTTTGGTATAATTATTATTTCTCTATAATTCGATCGTCTAGATAATTAAAATCACTATAGTTTGGCACTCAACACGGTACTCGTGGGAACGATACTCTACTCATCACTTTATTACTTGTTAGCGATCCGTGCACTTGCGATGGTTGAAAAACCAACAAACAAGTTTTTGGCGCCATTGCCGGGGACCAGTGGTTGATATTGAATGATTAGTGATTTGGTTACTCTGGACATTCTTATTTCTTTTATAGTTTATTTCTTGTCTATTTTATTTTTACTTGTTTTTTTCTTGTGAGGTACATTGAGATGTTTCATCAACAAGTCTTCACAAGTTTTATTCAACAACACAATGAACCATTTTATAATGCTTGGAGAAGATTCAATGAATTGGTAGAGCAATTTGCCAATCATAGCCTTTCAAATTATGAACTCACTCTCAATTTCTATAATGGTTTGAATAAAGTGACAAGGAATTGGGTAGATTATGGAGCTTGGGCTACCGGTGATCATGTTCTTCAAAAAAACCATGAGGATGCCATTCACTTATTGAATGACATGGCAGATTTTGATTACCATTGGCATTGGGATCCTTCACTGCAGGGTTGGAGTCACCAATACCCTTCAGACATCTATCAACATAATATTTCACACCAACCATTTGAGCTGCAATTAGAGAAGGGAGTGGGACTCGAAGAGGCGATAGCTCCATTGGAAAAATTTGACAATCTTATGATGAACAATGAGCTATCACTCTATGAGGAGGAAACAAATGAACAAAGTTGGGAGAATGAAGAAGCTTTATGGGAATTTGAACCTCTAGAAGAAGTTGAGCCTAAAAAATAAAATTCCTTTGAAGATGAGTTACCAGTAGAGTTACCACAAGAGCAGGAGTTACTTAAAGAAGAAATTGTACCTGAAGTTGAAGAAAACAACTCCTTTATTGTTGGAGGTGCATTAGAAGAGTGCTTACATGAAGATAGATAAGAGGTGAAGGTGGTAGATGAAGAAATTAATGAGATTATCAATTTAAGTTCATTAACGATGTTTACACATACACCACCAGAAGACCCTTTTCTATCATGGACACCTCCTACATTATCATATGTCCTCCATGAGCTAAAGCAGTCCTCTTCCCAAGCATATAACTCTAAACCATGTGTTGTTCGTGCTATGTGCAATCTTATTCCAAATCTTGCCATCTTGAGGGTACCACAAATCAAGACCCATATGTGGTGTTACATGACAACAACTATGGGCGAATACCGCTTTTTGATCAACAATTCTAAAAGAGATCAAGCTAATGACCTTAAATTAGCACTTTTTGCGAGGCAACCCAAGTTTTAAATTTAATCTTTGCATTTTTTTATTTATTTCTTTTGTTTAGCACCCTCCCAAACTTAATTTTGATATTTGTTTACTTTGTAGGTTCAAGAAGCACTTGAGAGGAGCAATGGAGATCAAACTCACAAATATTCAAGGGAAGGCACGCTTCAAGGGGGATTATTCTATATCCATTAGCTTTTCCTTGTTATTACATTTATGATGTTGCTCTTGAACTGATTATGATATCTTGATGACATTGAGGACAATGTCAAATTTGAGTTTGGGGGTGCATTTCATGCATTGCATTCATATATTGCATTTCATCACCTTATTATGTCTATACTATATTTGTGTGTCAAAAATCTAGAAAATTTTTGCAAATTTTGAAAATTCTGGACTTTTTCAAAACGTTTTTAACTTAGAATTATAACTAAAAACCTTGATGAGCTAATGACTGGACTTTCTGGGAAAGAGGAATGAATGTAACTGAATGGGCAAAAAGGCTTCAATATGTTGTTTGTGAAGAACTTAATCACCTAAGTGGAGTTAAACTAGTTAAACCCCTTCATAGCTATTAATCTGTCACATTGAACTTGTAAAATTAGGAGAAAACTTTTGAAATACAAGCAAACCTAAAAATGCCTCACCAACTCTAGAACATGTCTCTTGGACCTATTGAGGCGAAATCCTAGCATATGCTTGATGAAGAGATGATTAATGCATTCTTTGATATATAGCCTCGCTAAGCCTTAGCCACCCCTAATTAAAATATATATCCCTTGCAGCTAACTTGAAACCTATATTTATCCCTTAGAATTTATTGCTTACCCATATTATTTACCTAGCCCCCAGCCTAAATACCTACCCTACCCTTTTAAGGAAGCTAAACGCTTAAGTAAAAAGTATATTAAGTGTAAAAAAAAAAAATTTGAGAGAGGATGTAGAACTCAAGAAAGAGTGCAAGTGTGCAATTGAAATAAAAGAAAAATTTGCGTTTCCAACACAACAAAAGGAATGAGTTTGGGGGAGAGGACAAAAGGGACATAAATAAAATTAAAAAAAAAAAAGGGGAGAAGAAAAAGAAGTCCTAAGATAAGTATTATAGAAGCATGCTTAGCACTATAAAAACCAAAAACCCCTCTTCTCTATAAAAAATCAATAGAATAAACTTAGTATACTTGGTATTTTATGTATACATGCTATCCTCATATTTGTATTCCCTAAAAACCCTTCATTGGCAACTAGGTCATTATTCCCTTAGCCCCATTACAACCCTTTTAAAGACCTTTCGATCTTTTGAAAAGTATATGCTACATTAGTGAAGATAGAAAATTGAGATATGCCTATGGAGTTGGAATTAAATCAAACTTACTACAATCATCCTCAATAGAGACAACTTGGGGAAGTAAGTGTTTCTTAAGTCTATCTCGATAAAATAGGTTATTTGTGACTTATTAATGGCCTTGTATAGAGGAATAATTAGTTAAAACACCATGATGAGGGTGAGGTTCTAGCGGGCAACTGTTGAGGTCATATGCCTTGAAAGTGGGAGTTGGTATGAAGGTTTAAGAGTGTCTAATTATGTGCAAGTTAAAGATTTTTTTTTTAATTTTTTTTATGTTTCTAAGTACCCCAATGAGTTTTTATAAAGTTTTATTTTGCTTTAGGACAAGCAAAGGTTTGAGTTTGGAGGTATTTGATTGTATCAAATTTTATAGACATTTAAAGTTAACATCCATTGCATTTTGTTAGCATTTAGTATTCTTTTATGTTTATTTTTATATGTTTTCATTATTATTTTAGAAAGCATGTTAATCCAACTCAATTCCTTTATTTTTATATTTTATCAGGTGTTTTTATGTCGTTCTAGAATCAAAGATGAGTTTGGAAGAGATCTGGAGTTCAAAATGTGAAGAATATAGGGCCAGAAGCAAAACATGGGCCGTGTAACTTGCCCCATGTAACTTCCTGGACCCCGTGTAACTCTCTGGACTGAAGAAAAAGTGAAAAATGAAGTGGCAAAAATTTACACGGGGCGTGTATCACTACACGGCCTGTGTAAAGTCCCCTGACAGTAATTCTGATGCAACTTTTCTTCGCTCCAACTCGACCCAGATGGACTCCTAATGCTTCTAGGACTCTGAAATTAGGGTTTTTACACCATATATAAATAGAACAAGTTAGGAATTGAGGAAAAAGGAGAGAATTGACATCCAAAGGGGAGAATTAACATCCAAGAGCCGATTTACATTCAAGGAAGCACATCAACCTCAAGGGAAGCAAGGAAGAAACAAGATCTGCAAGATTGCTAGAAGAGATTTTCGGCTGAAGTTCCAAAAGTCCAAGGCTGCAACTCTCTTTCTGGGTTCTTTCACTCTATTTTCTTCTCATGTCTTCTCTTTATCTTTTTATAAACTTGATTGTAAAACTCACCATGGGTGAGTAGGTTTTTAATTCTAGGGTTAGGGTGTAGCACTCAATTTCATTATGGATCTGGTTTGATTTTATTTAATACATTGGGTATTTTATTCTTTGATTCAATCTCTTATGATCTTAATGCATGCTATGTGTTGGTACCCACTTAGTATTGATTACAGATATTAATTGAAGGACTGAAAGGTGAAGATTAATATTAGAAAATCAGGATTTTGAACCTAGAAAATCTGACCTAGAGATAGGCTAATGACCTTTATAGAGTTCCAAAATTAATCAAAGATCTTAAAGGGTTTTAATTAATTTAATCACCTCAAAAGTAGGGTTTACGTTAATTAAAATAAACCTTGAGTACCTTGAGAGAGGACTTAAGATAACTTACGATTAATTTCCATCAAAGTAATAATCTCCCATTTATTGAATGAATCAAATTGATTTTATAATTGATTGAAGTGTGAACTCCTAGTTCTAAAATGCCTTTATCCATTAGTATTTTATTTTAGTTAATTATTTAGAAGGCCGTTTGGAATGAGTTACAAGCACTCAACCTTATACCCACCTGCACTTGTGGATGCACTTATGGGGCTGCTAAGAAAATGCAATCCATGTGTGAAGAAGAAAAAGTCTTTGATTTTCTCATGGGCTTGGACAAAAACTTCAGTGTTGTTTGATCCCAAATCTTGAGTATTGATCCTTTGCCCACCTTGGGTCGAGCTTATGCTCTCGCAGCCCAATAAGAAAAACAAAAGAATCTTGCTACAGATCGCACACCTGTGATTGAATCAACCACGCTGCTCACACATGGAGATTCAAATGGAAGACGAAACATTAAAGGTGCAGTAAATGGTGGACGAAGGACAGATAAGGGGCATTGCAGTCATTGTGGGAAGGGAAATCACAATTGTGATAATTGTTTTGAAATCATCGGTTACCCATAACATTGGCAGAAGAAGACACACAACTCAGGAGGTCGTGCTCACAATGAATCAGCATCTCATAGTCGAGGGGGTGGGTCTTTGACCTCCCAAACAACGGTGGCCAGTTTTAGATTTGTAGGAACCATTAACAGTGGCTCCACAACTTCACCCATACCAGGACTCTTGACTAAGCAACATCAGCAGTTGTTGGCTCTCCTTGGTAGTGACAACTCTACCTCTCCTTCTGCAAATTTGGTGAACAATTGTTCTGGTAAGAAGTTTAAACCTTGGGCTATCGATACAGGTACAACGGATCATGTTTCTTATAATATTGATCAGTTATCTACTCCTATTATGCATCCTAATATTCCACTAATTGAAGACACACAGACAGCTCAAACAATTGATCCTCTTGAGGTACAACCTGTCCCAGATCAATCTAATACAATATATGTTCCTTCTACTAGTCAATCCATTATTGCAACATCTGCTCCCGTTGACTCCAATGCCTCTCGTCCTCAGCAACATCGTACCATGCCCTACAAGCCACGAGACTTTACAGTAAATTTGCCCCCTTCTCTTGTTCCTCTAAGGTCACCATCGCACTCATCTCATTCATCAATTAATTCGACAGTACATCCTATCTCTAACACTATTTCATATTCAAAATTTTCATCTGCTCATCATACTTTTTTGGCAGTCATCTCTTCTATAGATGAGCCCAAGTCATTTTCTCAAATAGTGAAACATCAACATTGGAGAGATGCTATGACCAAGGAAATTAATGCCCTAGAAGCGAATCACACTTGGACATTAACTAGATTACCCCCTAGCAAGTGTGCGATTAACTCTAAGTGGATATACAAAGTGAAATACAATCCAGATGGCAGCATTGAAAGATTCAAAGCCTGCCTAGTTACCAAGGGCTACACACAAATTGAAGGGGTCGACTTTCATGAAACATTTCCACCTGTGGCAAAACTTGTTACATTCCATTGTTTACTTGCTATTGCTTCAGTCAGAAATTGGGAGCTTCACCAATTAGATGTGGTGATCATGATAAAGAAGTATACAAGAAGATCCCATAAGGATTTGCCCGAAAGGGGGAGATGCGTGTGTGCAAGTTGCAAAAATCACTTTACGAACTCCGACAGGCTTCTCGAAACTAGTATCACAAATTCACTACAGCATTACTTGCAATCGATTTTCATCAGTCTCATGCTAATCATTCTCTATTCACCTTTCATCATGGCTCATCCTTTGTTGTTGTTTTAATTTATGTGGATGATGTTATTATTACTGGCAACGATACCATCCGCATTCGTTGGCTCAAGAGTTATCTTGATCATAAATTTCACATTAAAGACCTTGGGAAGCTCAAATATTTTCTTGGCATCAAGGTAGCATGCACTTTTTCTGGCATTGTCATATGCCAAAGAAAATACACACTGGATATTCTTGAAGATAGCAGACTTTTAGGTGTAAAGCCCTCTTCTTTTCCAATGGATACTAACACAACCTTCATGATGATACAAGCCCATTATGTTCAGATCTAGGTCGTTATAAATGCTTAATAGGCCGACTTCTCTATCTCACTATCACACAGCCTGACGTCAGTTATGCTGTCCATGTTCTCAGTCAGTTCATGCACTCTCTACGATAATCGCATCTCCATGCTACCTTTCGTGTATTGCTCTACTTGAAAGGATCTCCTAGTCAAGGCCTTTTCTTTCCTTCTAATGGCTTTCTATCTCTTCAAGCATACTGTGACGCTAATTGGGCTAGTTGCCCACTCACCCGTCGTTCCACCACTGGTTACATTGTGTTTCTTGGCTCATCTCCTATTTCTTGGCACTCCAAGAAACAATCTGTAGTATCTCGCTCATCTGCTGAAGCGGAATATCGTGCTATGGCTTCCACTTCTAGTGAAATCATCTGGCTTATTTGTCTTTTGAATGATCTCCAAGTACCTTGTCATCAACCAGTTCCATTGTTTTGTGATAATCAAGCAGCTCTTCACATTACTGCCAATCCTGTATTGCATGAATGGACAAAACACATCGAGATCGACTGCCATTTTATCCGATAACATTTTCAATCCCATACTTTAATTCCCAAATCTATTTCTTCTCAACACCAGTTGGCGGACATCTTCACTAAAGCACTCAGTCGAGCTTGGTTTTGTGAGTTGCTTAGCAAGTTGGGCATTTCCAATCTTCATGATGCGCCAACTTGAGGGGGAGTAATGGAGGAAAATCCGTGATTTTCCGACATTATAGTTCATGAATTAAGGGAAATCATATATTTCCTTCATTGTATTATTATGTACAAAGTCAAATCATATTTTTTGTATAGCATCCTTAATTTTAGGCTTTAGCATTAATACTCTGCACTATATATATGTAATACTTTTCTAACAATAAAACCATACAAGCGTATTCTCAAATTCTTTAGAGGTCTAAGATTTCTCCATATTTGGAGAAGGCATTCCAAAGCAAATCCTCATTGCATCCAAAAGGAAAATTCTCGAAATAGATTGTAGGAAGGTTTTGTCTAATTAATTGTTTAGGTAAGAGACGAGTGTGGGTAGGGGAAGGAAGGTGAGAGAAAGGTCTGTATTTCAGTTGCTAAGCTCTTCCTTCCTTTCTTCTACGCCATTCTTGAGATTGGAGTTGTTAGGTTTGACTTAGACTTTCTCAACAAATATCATCTGTTATTTAGATTGAACTTGGACTATCTAGGGTCATCATATATCCCTTTGTTAGTTTTATGTTGTTGTACACTATTTAATTGTAAATCTCTCATTTAAATCAATAATAGAAATTCTCAATTATTTGCTCAAAAGAATACATAACATTCATTAAATAAAATAAATTTCTATTTAAGTAATTAATTTAAATAAGATGAATCAACCTGTATTCAAATAACCTTTGTTATTAGCTGATCTTATGCATTTCTCTTTGATATAAATTCCTTTTTTCCTTTTCTTTTTGAAGTATGATAGTGGTTATCTCGTTAAGGTTTCGTTCAATTTATGAATTTTTTTTTTTTCGAGATATTTGAGAAAATGAGCCAATGAAAAATATTTTTTTAATTAAAAAAATTAAATAATTTTAAAAAAAATGATTTTCTATTTTCTCTTTAAACGTCATTTTCTAATTTTAAAATTTTAATAGTCTTATTAAAATATAAAATAATATAAACATATATATGATATATATTATTAATTTAATATTATAATTAAGAAATAGAAAATATTTTTAAATATATAAAAATTATTTTCTACTAACGAAACAAAGCCTAAACTCCCAAATCATTTCCTCGCTATGTTTGGCATCTGGTGCGATGATGTTGGGAAGATGGGTCTCTTTTGGCCTCGATAGAGTTTCATTGGATCTCTAATCAGAAGAACTTCCTCTGTCGCACGATCCCAGGAGCATCGACGCTTCTGCTTGTTATGATTTTGTGCTATCGGATCTTTAGCATACGAGTTATTTACCCATTTTTCTTTGTTGCCCTAAGTTTCACGGGTCTAAGCTCATGCCTCTTTCTGGGTTGCTGTTTGGACTTGGGTATTTAATTTGTTGGACTTAGATCTTTGTATTGTAGCTAGGTTTTCCGTTTTTAGACAATAGGCCAGGTCAAACATTGTATTCTCTGTCTTTTAAAGGCCTTTTATCAATATTACTACTCCTATCTTAATAAATAAATAAATACCATTATATAGAAATGGACCAATTTTTGGATATATATATCAATTAAAAAGAAAAAAAAAAAAAGGAACAACTCAATTTTTCTCAAAACAAATATAATTTTATTACTTTATCTTAAATTCAAATTTCAATAGAATTGAATATACCAATACAAATGTCAATGTAGAAGAAAATTCTATCATTCAAACAAAAAATGGTACCATCAGGGAATTATTGCTTAAATGATGATGGCATGACCAAGAAAAATAACTCCAAAAAGCTGAAACATACAACATGAGAAGATAAAATTTCAAGTAATAGAAATACGCAGCGACAGAATGCATATGCATTTATGCACACTTGAATCCTTCAGGAACCTTCTTCCCACAATAGTTGAGCAACAAGCTCAAGTTCACAGGAAGGTTTAAGTTAATGCCCAAGACACTAGCTTTGATGGTAGTGCACAGGCAAACAGCGGCTTCCAGATCAACAAGATCGCTGATAAGGCTGCAGCAAGGAGTCTTTGGTGGGGTTCCAACTGTCACGCTTAGCAACTCTTTCAACAGATCGACACACACACCCAGCTTTACAATGTCCTTTGGGCAACTACCCTTTTTTGATGGAACTGGTGATGGGTTGGTTGGGTGAGTTGCATGGCCTTTTGGCTTTGGTGGTGGGCAATTGGTAGAGCTTACCAAAGTGAAGAAGAGGAGATTGAAGGTGAGGAGAAGGGCAGTAGAGGCTAAAGCTTTTGAAGCCATGTCACTAAAAATTCTTGGATAGTCTTTGAGATATGAGCTTTATTTTAGCTTTAAGAGACTGAAGGGAATGGTGAAGTGGGTTAAGGGCTTTATATATAGATGGAGAGATTATAATTAAGCACTGCTAATTCTGAATTTTAAAAAATCTTAAACATGACTCAAGTGTACACAACGCAATATTCCTGGCACCAGAACGTGATATGAATGATGATGATCTTAAAAATATTCTTGAAAATCTACATGTGAGCACATTGGATTTACCTATGGAGGCACAACCTGGCATTGCAGCTAGCAGGATAAGGCCTTTTCTGATTACAGAGTTTGGAGTTATCCCTATTGGATAGTTGGCAGTGCTCTTCTGCACATGCCAATTATAAACTTGCAAAGCACAAATTCTTCACATCTGCATTTTTCATCTGCAAGCTGACGGTTTCCAGCATTCTATAGCTATCTTGGTGCATGGAATATCTATATTGAATAATTTCTCCCATTTTATCTTTTCTATTGAAGTAATGCTCTGCCAGCCTATGAGTTAATCAATTATTTTCTACCACAGTTGTTTGAGAGATAGACAAATTGTCATTATTAACGATAAAAAGAGCATAGATATACGATCATCAGCTAACAGAATATACAGATAAATGCAATGCCCTCTGTCTTTAGTGCGGTTAGTTACACAACAGAATGACAGGCCGAGTGTAAAACATCCTTTCATGTAAAAAATATTCCACCACATACCAGACATGCATGTGAGCCTGATCTGATTCAAAAATTATAATATTGTCTGTTACATTTGGAAGGGAATTGGAAACTATATTTATTGGTGGATTTACACAGTTTATCAGGGAATTTAGAAGTTGCAATCTGTCAGCCTTGGCAGATGGGAACTGGGAATAAAAAGATCCCAAAGGAACTATTTACCATGCTTCCAAATTAGAGACTCTGCGTGCAGCGTGCCTGTGTAAATTGTGAATCGTTGAATTATTATTTATCCAGTGTAATACAATTTATATATAGTCACTTGACATAATTATTCAGTTAATTTTAAATAAAAATATAATTATATAAAATTTATATATTCAGTAAGTGATTTCGCCATATTAAGTAAAGAATTTCTTAAAATTTCGACCATACAAGTAAAAATTTTATTACAGTTTTATAGGCTACAAGAATTAATGTCAAATGCCAGAGAGATGAGATCTGAAGAAATCTGATCAATATATTTATCTATTAGAAGTTGGAGCTACATGTATGAATGTAAGGCGGCCACTGACAGAGGCCGGCCGCTTGGAAGGGCAAACATGTTCACCAGTTACAGCATTGTCCACCAATTATATTCGAGAATCAGCCCAGTTGAATTACACTTGCAAATATGCTGCTACAAAATATAGTTTAATTTCGTTCATCTTTTTTCTTTTTCTTTTTTCCTTAATCATTTTTGTCGATCGCTCTTCCTTTCTTGTCCAACTTGAATGTCAGTTCTCAATATCCAAATTAATATAACAATCAACAAACACAGTATAAAAAAAAAGTCTAAAATTAGAATTCAAACAAACTCATATGAAATCAAACAAATTCTTATAAAATTAAACAAATTCTACTTAGTTTCATCCTAAAACCAATAAGCACTAGCAGTCCTGATTTCCATCAATTATTTAAGTTGAATTTCATTGCAAAACCCAGCTCCCCAAAGTCAAAATACGACAATCATTTCCATCTTCCTCGTCAAACTCGAACTAGCAGCAACCATCATCTTCTTCAACAACACTTTAATCTTCAATCCCTTCCCCTTTATTATTTTTTCCATCACCATTCGCACCTACCTAACACTGTTGGCTTTCACGCATACAGAGACACTTGAAGCAATTCTCATCGCATTATTGCTTCTATCACATTTGAAAATACCATTGAAGAAGACCTTTGGCTTTGGTTCTGTTTACGATTGCTTTCTGGTGAGAAAATTAACTCTTGCCCATTTGAATCAAATTGAAGAAGAGGAAGAATTGAATTGATTTTTATCTTTACAATTAACATTATGGTTGGATGATGATTTGTGATGATTTCATATTATATAAATGGTTACTCTGTATGTTTAGAAAAATTGCTGTTAAAAATGATAGTTTTTGTTGTAAGATGATGGTTTCCCAACAATCATTCTACAACAGCTTTTTCAAATTAATTTAGTGATTTGAAATTATTTAAAATTTTTTATTACAATTCTATCCTTCTATTTAATTATTAATTAAAAAAATACAATATACCTTTAATTATTATTATTATAATATTATTTATAAATTAATATTTTAAATAAATATCTTTAAACCATTTATATATTTAAAATAGTATTAAAGAGTATGTTAGTAATATTTATATTTATTTTATTATATAATATCATCTAACTAAATAAAAATTGATTATTAACAAACATGTTATCATCTTTTCAAACATGTTAATAATAAAAATCATAACATACAATACAATATCATATGATATGATATATTAATAAATCATATTTCATTTAATCTAAACAAAGGTAAGGATGTTTAACTATCTAGGTGATATTTCTTTCTTCTATTTTAGGGTTTATGTTGCTAGGATTGAATTAGAATTGAAGGTGGATAGACAAAGGTTAGGAGAGAGACAATGATTGTAGGAAAATGAAAAGAAAAGTAAAGAACAATGAACGATGGAAAGAAGATGCTCTCAAAAAAACCCTCTTACTATCCACAAATTAAGGAGATGGTTGAGCTTAGTATCTTAGCAGCGGAAGTAGAAATTCAAGATTGAGGGGCTAAAAATTAATATTAAAAAAATAAATGAAATATTAATAAAATATAGAAATAAAATAAAAATATAAAATATTAAAAAATCAAAATAAGATAATATGAATAAAAATGCAGAGACTAAAATAAAAGTAAAAATATTAAAGGGTATTTTTATTAAAAAATATATACTAAAATTTATAAGTATAAAATTTAAAATTTAGTCTAGTCTAGTCTTTTTCTTTGGCGTCGCAAGTGATCTTTTCTCCGTCTAAAGAGACATTGGATTTACTTCTCTATAGGGCATTGCATGGCTCAGGAATGTTCCTCCATGTGCGTGATTTTTTTTTAAGTGTTCCCTCTTTTATATCCAAAAAAATTAATGTATTTTTTAAAATAACATTTATTAATTCGTGAATAATAGCAATATTCAAATACGAAATCATAATTCTTCCTTTTTTAACAAGACAAATTCATTGCATAAAACCTAATGAGGCATTGCTTTAGTGATAAAGACTGAGTTCTATACTTATTAATTTATTGATTACTTGTACTATTTTTCGTTTATTGGTTATATTTGTCTCTTTATTGGTTATACTTTGCACAAGTAAATATACTTTGGCTTAGTGTAGTTATATTGTATTTCTATAAAATTATATCGCTATGATATATTATGTACTCATATCTTAGGTTAAAAAAAGAAAATCATTACATAAAATGATAAGTAGACATGCTAATCATATTAGGCCCAGCCGATATACATAGAGTAAACAGACTTATGATGCCAACTTTCACACCAATCCACCATATCAAGATAAATAACTAACATGGAAAATTTATTTAATTTATATAGCAGTATCTTAACTCTCTTAAGATACATAAATAACTAACACAGTAAATTCATAAATATTATTTTAGATCCAAAATTTAAAAAAATAAAAAGAAAATTTGAAAATAAAGACCAGCTGATATGCATCGAGTAAACAGACTTATGATGCCAACCGTCACACCAATCCACCATATCGAGTTAAATAACTAATATGGAAAATGTATTTAATTTATATTGCAGTATCTTAACTTTCTTAAGATACATAAATAACTAATACAGTAAATTCATAAATATTATTTTAGATTCAAAATTTAAAAAAATAAAAAGAAAATTTGAAAATAAAGAAAATTAAAATTAATCTATTTTGGACCGCACCCAAAAGCTGCTTACGTACCTCCATTACAAAATGAAGGATCAGGTACACGTAGCTCTCAATAATAACATATCCACATTCTAAAACTAAGTCCATTCAATGGTCAACTAAAAGAGCAAGTCTTACATTCTCAATTCCATTCTCAAATATCTTCAAAATTGTTTTACAAATTCATTGACATAACACTTAAAATTAGAATTAATGCCTTGTCCAAGACATAAAAAAAAAAAAATTAAATAATATAGTTAGATTTCAAAAGGAATAAAATTATACTTTAAAACTACTAATAGAGCAAGTAATCCAATTACTTGTTCTAAAAAAAAACAAGGTTACAAGGCTACCAATAATACATAGATAAATACACAAATTTAACTCCCTAAATTTTTATTTATGTAAATCATCAAATACGTAATGACCTAAATCCATTCCAAAATCAAGCAGCGTAACAAAACAAATGTCAATGTCGAAGAAAATTCTATCCTTCAAACAAAAAATGGTACCATTAGGAAATTATTGCTTAAATGATGATGGCATGACCAAGAAAAATAACTCCAAAAAGCTGAAACATACAACATGAGAAGATAAAATTTCAAGTAATAGAAATACGCAGCGACAGAATGCATATGCATTCATGCACACTTGAATCCTTCAGGAACCTTCTTCCCACAATAGTTGAGCAACAAGCTCAAGTTCACAGGAAGGTTTAAGTTAATGCCCAAGACACTAGCTTTGATGGTAGTGCACAGGCAAACAGCGGCTTCCAGATCAACAAGATCGCTGATAAGGCTGCAGCAAGGAGTCTTTGGTGGGGTTCCAACTGTAACGCTTAGCAAATCTTTCAACAGATCGACACACACACCCAGCTTTACAGTGTCCTTTGGGCAACTACCCTTTTTTGATGGAACTGGTGATGGGTTGGTTGGGTGAGTTGCATGGCCTTTTGGCTTTGGTGGTGGGCAATTGGTAGAGCTTACCAAAGTGAAGAAGAGGAGATTGAAGGTGAGGAGAAGGGCAGTAGAGGCTAGAGCTCTTGAAGCCATGTCACCAAAAATTCTTGGATAGTCTTTGAGATATGAGCTTTATTTTACTATTAAGAGACTGATGGGAACGGTGAAGTGGGTTAAGGGCTCTATATATAGATGGAGAGATTATAATTAAGCACTGCCAATTCTGAATTTTAAAAAATCTTAAACATGACTCAAGTGTAAACAACACAATATTCCTGGCACCAGAACGTGATATGAATGATGATGATCTTAAAAATATTCTTGAAAATCTAGATGTGAGCACATTGGATTTACCTGTGGAGGCACAACCTGGCATTGCAGCTAGCAGGATATGGCCTTTTCTGATTATAGAGTTTGGAGTTATCCCTATTGGATAGTTGGCAGTGCTCTTCTGCACATGCCAATTATAAACTTGCAAAGCACAAATTCTTCACATCTGCATTTTTCATCTGCAAGCTGACGGTTTCCAGCATTCTATAGCTATCTTGGAGCATTGAATATCTATATTGAATAATTTCTCCCATTTTATCTTTTCTGTTGAAGTAATGCTCTACCACCCCATGAGTTAATCAATTATTTTCTACCACGGTTGTTTGAGAGGTGGACAAATTGTCATTATTAACGAAAAAGAGAGCATAGATATGTACGATCATCAGCGAACAGAATATACAGATAAATGCAATGCCCTCTGTCTTTGGTGCGGCTAGTTACACAACAGAATGACAGGCCGAGTGTAAAACATCCTTTCATGTAAAAAATATTCCACCACATACCAGACATGCATGTGAGCCTGATCTGATTCAAAATTTATAATATTGTCTGTTACATTTGGAAGGGAATTGGAAACTATATTTATTGGTGGATTTACACAGTTTATCAGGGAGTTTAGAAGTTGCAATCTGTCAGCCTTGGCAGATGGGAACAGGGAATAAAAAGATCCCAAAGGAACTATTTACCATGCTTCCAAATTAGAGAGTCTGCGTGCAGCGTGCCTGTGTAAATTGTGAATCATTGAATTATTATTTATCCAGTGTAATACAATTTATATATTGTCACTTGACATAATTATTCAATTAATTTTAAATAAAAATATAATTATATAAAATTTATATATTCAGTAAGTGATCTCGCCATATCAAGTAAAGAATTTCTTTAAATTTCAACCAAACAAGTAAAAATTTTATTACAGATTTATAGGCTACGAGAATTAATGTCAAATGCCAGAGAGATGAGATCTGAAGAAATCTGATCAATATAGTTATATATTAGAAGTTGGAGCTACATGTATGAATGTAAGGTGGCCACTGACAGAGGCCGTCCGCTTGGAAGGGGAAACGTGTTTATCAGTTACAGCATTGTCCACCAATTACATTCGAGTATCAGCCCAGTTGAATTACACGTGTAAATATGCTGCCACAAATATAGTTTAATTTCGTTCATCTTTTTTCTTTTTCTTTTTTCCTTAATCATATTTGTCCATCGATTTTTATGCTGCATAGGGGTGGATTTATTATGCGGGTGATAAATAATCCTCCTGAGGTTAGTAAAGCTGTCCATCTCAATTACATGGAGATTGCCTATCTGGATGAGCATTGAGCACTTACAGAGTTGTAGTTCGTTTTCATTATTTGGGTTCTTAATCAATGGTTTACATGATTGTTAACTGTAGTGATTAGAGTAATGAATTAAGGTTGCTTTAATTATCAGTTTATGATGTTTTTTTCATTTTGTGCCCAGTTAGTCAATAAAGCCAATTATAAGATACACTAGATTCGAAGTTTATAGTGTTTTAACCTTGTCTCTAAAGAGAAATTACTATTTAACCATTAATTAGTATTATTATTTACAATTCAATCTCTTGATTTTGAAAAAATTAATTAGTTGATTATTGTAATTTAAATTTGTTAAATTAAAAGTTCATATCAATTATATTTTATATATTTTATGCGTTGTTAATCAATGAAAAAAATTATAAGATACATGCAGCATATTAAAAAACAAATGTATCAACTATTTACACAAATCAATTTTTTATTAATTATGAAAAATGACACCCTTATTAATGCGAGTGATGTTACACATGTAACTTGAGTGCACAATAATTTCAGAATCAATTTTTTCTTCCCTTCTCTCTTTCTCTTTCTCCATGCCCCTCAATTTTCTGCTCTTTTTACTCCTCTCTCCCTCTGATTTGACTCTATCCTTATCGCTCGTCCTTTCTTGTCCAACATGAATTTCAATTTTCAATATCTAAATTAATATAACAATCAACAAACACACTATATAAAATATAGTCTAAAATTAGAATTCAAACTCATAAGAAACCAAATAAATTCAAACAAATTTAAACAAATTCTACTTAGTTTCATCCCAAAACCAATAAGCACTAGAAGTCTGATCTCCATCAATTATTCAAGTTGAATTTCATTGCGAAACCCAACTCCCCAATGTCAAAATACGACAGTCATTTCCATCTTCGTCATCAAGCTCGAACTAGCAGCTACCATCATCTTCTTCAACAACACTTTAATCTTCAATCCCTTCCCCTTTATTATTTTTTCCATCAGCATTCACACCTACCTAACATTGTTGGCTCTCACGCATACAGAGACACTTGAAGCCATTCTCATTGCAGCATTGCTTCTATCACATTTGAGAAAACCATTGAAGAAGACCTGTGGCTTTGATTCTGTTTGCGATTGCTTTCTGGTGAGAAAATAGTTCTTGCCCATTTGAATCAAATTGAAGAAGAGGAAGAATTGAATTGATTTTTATCTTTACAATTAACATTATGTTTTATTGTAATTCTATAAAATTATATTGCTATGATATACTATGTACTCATATCTTAGGTTAACAAAAAGAAAATCATTACATAAAATGATAAGTAGACAAGCTAATCATATTAGGCCCAGCTAATATACATCGAGTAAACAGATTCATGATACCAACAACCCAGTATAATGTCAAAGTGACAGGAACCAAGATACAAAGATGAAAGTACATTCGCAACTTTGATGCCAATGAGGCCTTAATTATCTAGTTGTACAACTAGCAAATTTTAAATAGTCATATTTAATTAGCTTTTTTTATAAATAAATCATTTTTATTAATCAATTATTCAGGAAAAACTTAGCAAACATTTTCTAACTATTTTTCGATTATCAGACCTCCTTAATACATCCAACCTAGAACAATGAATGCTAAGTGAATTGAAAAAATACGAAATAAAAGATGAAAAAAAACTAGTACAAAAGCAACCATGACACCAAAAGCTCCAAAGCAGCCAAAATACAACGCAGCAAAAGACAGCACAAAGCCATTACAAATCCAAGAAAATGAACAAACATGAGAAAAGGAAACAAAAATCCAAAAGGCAGCAACATGAGTAAGAAAAATAACCAAAACATCAGGCTTCCAAAATGAAACAAGATCCCAATCGGATGGGCAAACCTGAAGGCTCCACCACCCAATTCAAACAAAAAAGTGACATGAGTTCTTTATGCAACTACGCACCAGATGATGAGAGACGAACCCAAAAAACTCAAGCTAAGCTTCACAACCATGCCACAAAGTTATGAGATCTAAGCAAACCTTATTTAGCCAAATAGTCGGCAATATTATTTTCTTCACGCAGAACATGAACAAAAGATATCCTAGGGAGAGAATTAAGGCAATTGCAAATGGAATTGAGAATGGCATTAACCTTCCATGGTGCCTTTTCCGTATTGGAGACCCAAAGTAAAGCGTTCCTTAAATCAGATTCAATCATAATACCTTCTGCCATGGACCATGCATGAGGGAAAAGATGCAATAATTCAAGCACTTTATGAATGGCTTTTAGTTCAGCAAAGTTGGAATCATGTATGCCTGCTATACAAGAGAAAAAACCAATAAACATGCCTACAGAATCTCGAAGAACACCTCCGATAGCACAAGGGCCAGGTTTGCTTAGAGATGATCCGTCATGTTCCATTTAAGGCAGTTTGACTCTTTCAAAGTTTTGCTTTAAGTAAATATTGATCATTTTATAATATAATTATTTAGGTGAGTTGAGCCAGCCTTCCTCCTCCGCCCAATCGCCGCAGTGACTTATAAAGTACTGTGAGTAGATATTAATTTTACTTATAATCTCAATATTATTATGTATTCAAGGCATATTCATGCATCACTGATAGATATATGTACATAGTTATTTGCTAGGCATGCCTTGTATTGCATTTGTATTTGATGACATTGTCGTGGTTGATGCTTTATGGCAATCTGGAGCCGCGTGTGTGAGTTTATGCGCATGTGGTGTGTATATGGATATGGGTAGAATGGGTAGTCGCGACTGGAGCTTGACTCGCTAGGACCCAATTCTTATTATGGATAAGTCAGGGTAGGCACGGCTTGAGTTGATCTTGCTGGCCCCATATTTGGATATTAAGAGGAAGTCCGGCTTTGAGTTGATCTCGCTGACAGAAGTTGGAACTAAGAGAGTTGTATAGAGGATCAACTCCCATATATATATTTGTGAGTATGGATTTGACACACAAGTGTGTGAGTGCTCCAGATTGCCTTTGGTGTGATTATGACTTGACTTGTCTGAAATGTGTGAAGATGTTGCATTTCATTCTTAGGGATATTCTAGACTTAGATAGTTATAGAAATTATATGTAAAATCAATATCTTACTCTATGAGTTGAATGCTTACTCTTGTTTGCCCCATTTTTCCAAGTTACAAGAGGCTGTTCTTTTCTTGAGTTTAACCTGCTTCCTTCCTCACAGGTCCATTAGCTACTACATCAATATTTTATATTGTTAATTTGAACTCTAGAATTTCGTATGTGCTAGGATTATCTTATTTGGTTTGTGAATGGTAAAAGATTGTTATTTTAAAACTGTAAACTTAATATTATGCATGTATGTTGGATGAAATGGATATTTATGATGGACGAGAGAGCTGAGCTCACATTAGACTTCATTGATTGATTGAGGATTGCAAGGGCGAGCTGAGCTCTCCAAATTTGTATATTTTGTGATTACAGGTTGGGTGAGTTGAGAACTCTCCATTGGATGGTCTAGATTATGGCTGAACTCTATCCGGTTAATTTCTTAAAATTAGGCTCAAATATGAGCTTTATGATTGGGTTAGAAAATAGTTAGGCTTACTACGGGCTTTGGGGGCCTTATGCTGTCCCAAGTCCTAGTGCTGGTTCGGCCCATAATTTGAGTCATGACAAAGTTGGTATCAGAGTTTAGGCTTTAGATTCATGGGAAAGTGTATACCTAGAGTTGTCACATGCGGAGTATAGGATCCTGTTTCATCTTCTTCTGTAATTCTTTGTTTTTAGACCTATGTTATTCCTTAGGTAGTACAAGAGTACTTTAGTTTAGTGTCTCAATTTTCATGGAGTACATGATGATGTGGACTAGAGTTAGCAGACGTGTTGAGGTTTTCCATCAGGTTACATGCTCTAAGAGATGCTGCGTTTCTCCCAATATAGGGTTAAGTGGCGTACCTATATAGTATAAGGCACGAGAACATAAAGGTGAGTTGTGGTCGTGTAATTGCCCTAGATAGGGGTGAGGTTACTGTTGCTGGCAGTCGTTAGTGGGTAACCCTGTTAGAGTGACTTTATGGTACTAGTGGGTTTAAGAGAGATAAGAGATTGGGAAACTTAGTCTGTTGGGATGTACTGTAATAACTATGTAATATTCTCTATGTTTGTGCTCGAAGCTACAAATTACATTACTAACATGAGATTATTGCGTAAAGCTACGTGTTTTCCCGTGGTGTTCCATAATGAGAGTGTTTGTAGGTAACCTCTGATTTGGTATAGATATGCCATAACAGAGTTCTATATCTGTAGAGGAGTTGGGAACTCCTAGCTAGGAGTTTAAAATCCTTGAGTTAGAATATCAAAGGTCATAGTTGGGTGGTAGCTAAAGTCAATAACTCGATTACCAAGCATGAGCTAGAGTTATATCAAGAGTTTCCATAAGATTAGAGGTTTTAGTGTAGTCTCAGGTAAAGGTAGCACTTACAGAGAGAGATCATATGGTCTCCAATATGGGGTATTGGACAGTTTTGGCATTACAATGGATATTTTGCCTAAAGTTTAATAAAAATAGTATCTTCTTTGTATAGCAGCAAGGCACAGAGTATGACTTTGCTCCCCTAAAAAGGAGATCGAATGTTATGAATTGTGTTTATAGCTTGTGAAATGATGCTTTAAGGAGTTTGCAGTATGATAAGAGAGTAAATAGCCTAACATGATTATGGCAAGGTGAAAGATACAGTACTTCTTTTGCAATTAGTTGTGATATAGGGTATGGTCTTATCTTTTTAAGAGAGATAAAAGCTTACTACTATTGATGGTGACCTACAGAATAGTGTCCCAAATTGGACTATAGAGTGTGGTAGAGAGTTGTCAGCTCAGGTATCCTAAAATGGGTACAAGTTACATTGTAGGAGCCATAAGTGATCAGATCATGATGGATGTAAAGCCTTTGGTTTGAATGACGGGTTTGGGTACCCAGTATCTTAAGTTTTGGCTAAGTGAATGGATATGGAAAAATAGAATCCTTGTAGATTCCCTTCTCAAGATAGTAGAGGGTAGTATGTAGTCTAAAGGATAGAAACAGAGATTACATAGTGAATGTATGGCTATTATTCCCTAAGTTCCTCCTTAACTTCTTATTGCCCAAGACAAGAGTATACTCAAAGTAAAGGAAAGGATAAGAACAAAAGTTAGCATAGATAAATCATAGAATATATATATATATATATATATATAAAAGAAGTGCAAAAGGAAAAGATAAAATAGTTGGTTCAGATGTAGTAGGAGAAATAACACGAATGCTAGTAGAAGTGCTAGCTGGAGTGGTCTAAGGACTAATTCTAGCTGGAGTGGTCTAAGGACTAATTCTGAATAACACTAAGGTGTAGATGATTGATAAAGACAGTTAAAAGGTATAAGGTTTTGGCATGACGATCAGGCCAAGAAAGAGAATAGAGCTAAAGAATAAAATAGTCAAAGTTCGACTTTGGATAAGAGAAAAAGAGTCGGCTAAAAAACAAATTGAAAAGCCCAGATCAGGATAAGATTAGGAAGAGTAGAGTTAAGATACAGAGGAGGCAAATGTGGTTCTAGAGAAGGTAAACAAGGTAAACATAAGGGTAAGGATATGGAAAGCTTGGAAAATGATGACATTAGGGAGAACGTTTATCATGGTATAGGACCTAGAGTGCAAAACTCAGAGTAGGTCATAGTTGATGCAGTGTTAAGAGCCAGAACATGGAGCTCAGAGTTATAGGATCTAGAATATATTTTGTCTATTTTCTGCCCCAAGGTAGAATAAGGGGTAATGGGACAAGGACCTTTGAGATTGTTAATAGTATAAGGAAAGTTAAGTGAGATATGTAATCAAAGTAGGTAGCAACCTGAAGGGGTGCAATGGTAACTCGAACTATCTTATCAGATAAAGAAGTGAAGTCAGTAGGTTGTAAGTTGAATAAAAATCAACCTAATGGATTCAATTATGCATGATGAGAGATAAGAATAAGGGATAATAACACCAAGATTTGATGTTAGAATTCAGAATGGTGAGACATAGTTGTAGAATCTGTAATCAGAGGTTAGGCAGATGTTTTCAATGTGACAAACCGGATAACTTTGTAAGGAAACATGAGTGACAGTTTGATATTAGGCAATAGAACAATAGTAGAGGACAAGACAAATATAGATGTTACTTACAAGTTACTAAAAAGTACAAAGATCAATGTGATGAATGTAGGTAAGACTAGAGATCATTTTGGAAGGATGTGAGAGTGAGAGGTATCTTCCAGAGTACCGTAGAAGACAGGGACACAGGATAATAATGCTAGGTATGAAATACAAATGGAATGTAAACAAATATAGTAAATTATGAGATTATATGCCAGACCTGCAGTGGTACAATAAAGAGTTAGTGCAGTGAAATCCTGTAGGTAGAGCGCAATAAAAATTGAAGAGACAATAAAAATTGAAGAGAAGGATCAAGAGATATGGGTAAATTTGAGGCTGAAGTCTGGGAAGCTGTAGGCTATAAATGTAGCTATATCAAGAAGAATGAATGCGTAAATTATCTTGTATGGGATTGTGGTACAACACTCATTTTTCACTACCATGAGAATTCAGGTACAAATTATAGGTTCAAGAATACCTATCTAACCATGAGGAACAATTCCCTACAAAGGATAGTAGGAAACGATAATATTTTGATGGTCATGTTAAGAATGAGATATAGGAAAAATCATACATGATGAATGGCTTGTGTTACATAAAATGAGTAGTACATTAGTACTATAGTATGATACTATACGATGAATGTGCTAGTGGAAAACAATCGTAGGATTAGAATTTTAGAAGTAATGGATTCGCAATCAAGTTAGGATTAAGAAATAATAAACACGTGTATTTCCATACTCCTGGAGTCGAAGAGTTTAGCTTTGATGATGACAAGAGTGTAGCTCCATACAATCCAGTGTCAGCCATAAGTGCTATAAAGATATTAAGGCATGGCTATCAAGGTTATGTGGCACTAGTGAGGGATACATCTGTTGAAAGTACTTGTGTGGAAAATGTACCTATTATCAGGTAATTTATAAATGTTTTTCTTGAGGACCTTCCTGGGATGCCACCTGATAGGGAGATTGAATTCTGCATAGATACTATGCCGAGTATAAATTCCATTTCTATGCCACCCTACAGGATGGCAACAGCAAAGTTAAAAGAACTGAAGGAGCAACTGCAAGAGCTTCTAGACAAGGTTTTTATCTAGCTAAGTACTTCACCTTGGGATGCTCCTGTTCTGTTTGTGAGAAAGAAGGATGGATCTTTGAGGTTGTGTATTGATTATAGATAGCTGAATAAAGTGACTGTTAAGAATAAATATTCGCTTTTTTGAATTGATGACCTGTTTGATCAGCTGCAAGGGGCTAGATTTTTTTTAAAAATAGACCTAAGTTCAGGTTATCACTAGCTGAGGATCCGAAATGAGGATGTATCGAAAATAGCATTCAGGACAAGGTATGGTCATTATGAGTTCCTGATGATGTCTTTTAGACCCACTAATGCATCAGTGGTCCTTATGGTTTTGATGAACAGGGTATTTAGGCCATTCCATGATCCCTTTGTCATTGTATTCATAGATGACATTTTGGTATATTTCTACATTGAGGAAGAGCATGTTTGGCACTTAAGGATGGTACTGCAGACCTTAAGGGAGCATCAGCTGTATACAAAATTTTCAAAATGTGAGTTTTGGCTAGAGAGTATCTCATTCTTGGGACATGTGGTCTTTAGTAAAGGTATTCAAGAGGATCCCAAGAAAATTAAAGCAGTAACTGATTAGCTTAGGCCTACAACAATCACTGAAGTGCAGAGTTTTCTAAGCCTAACAGGCTACTACAAGCGCTTTGTGCTAAATTTCTCCAGAATAGTAACTCCTCTGGCCAAGTTGACTCGAAAGAATGTCCCGTTCTTCTGATCAGACGAGTGTGAGGAAAGCTTACAAAAGCTTAAGAAATGCTTAACTACAGCCCCTATGTTGATATTGCCTGTAAATAGAGAAGGATATACAATATACTATAATGCTTCCAGAGTTGGGTTGGGGTGTGTCTTAATGCAGCATGATAAAATAGTGGTTTATGCTTCAAGGCAATTAAAGAGGCACGAACAAAACTACTCCACTCATGATCTAAAGATAGCAATTATAATCTTTACATTAAAGATCTAGAGGCACTATCTGTATAGTGAGGTGTCTGAGATATACACCGATCATAAAAGTTTAAAGTACATCTTTCAGCAGAGAGATTTAAACCTAAGACAGAGGATGGATAAAACTTCTAAAAGATTATGACTGCACCATTCAATACCACTCAGGTAAGGCGAATGTGGTGGCAGATGCCTTGAGCAGGAAATCTTCTGGCAGCTTGGCGCAGATATCAGCAAAAAGGAGATTGTTGGATCAGGAGATGCATGAGTTGATGGATCGGGGCCTAATCTTGGATATATCAGATGAGGGTGCACTATTAACAGCTTTTAAAGTAAGGCTAGACCTGCGGGACACTATTAGAGTTGCTCAACACAGAGATCCACAATTAATAGAATTGTAGAAAGGGTGCAGCAAGGAGAAAGAGTGAATTTGGGTTTGATATAGATGGTGCTCTTATGCAAGGCTTCAGGATATGTGTGCCAGATGTGGACAACCTTAAACACAAGATTATGTAGGAGGCATACCATGCACCTTACAATGTCTACCCAGGCTCTACCAAGATGTACCATGATGTGAAAGAAAAGTATTGGTGAAATGGCATGAAGAGAGACATAGCAGATTTTGTATCCAAGTGCTTAACTTGTCAAAAGGTGAAGTTTGAACATTAGAGGCCATTAGGGAAGTTGCAAGAGTTTCCATTCCAGAGTGGAAGTCTAAAATGATTACTATGGACTTCGTGAATGGGTTGCCTCATACCACATAGGGATATGATTCTATTTGGGTGATAGTGTATAGTCTAACTAAGTCGACTCACTTCTTACCAGTACAGACCACTTATTCAGTAGCCCAGTATGCAAGGGTGTATATTCATGAAATAGTCAGATTGCATAGAGTTTCTGCTTCTATAATATCTGACAGAGGGCCCTAGTTTACTTCTTAGTTTTGGAGAAAACTCCAGGAGGCACTTAGAACACAGTTGAACTTTAGTACAACCTTCCACCCTCAGACAGATAGGCAGTCTGAGAGAACAATTCAGACATTAAAAGATATGCTTTGCATGTATGTCATGGATTTTGGAGGTCAATGGAATGATTAGCTACCATTAATGGAGTTTGCTTATAATAACAGCTATCATTTCAGATGTGGAATGACACCATATAAGGCATTATATGGCAGGAAGTGTAGGTCCCCTCAGTGTTGGATAGAAATTGAAAAGGCGAGAGTACATGATTTAGATATGGTGCAGTACACTTCAGAGACAGTTTCTTTGATCTGGAAATGTTTAAAGACAACTTTGAGTAGGGAGAAGAGTTATGTAGATCCAAGCAAGAAAGATGTAGAATTTGCAATGGGTGATTATGTGTTCTTAAAGGTCCTTCCTATTAAAGGGTTTATGAGATTTGAAAAGAAAGGCAAATTGACACCCCGTTACATAAGACCTTTTGAGATCATGGACAGAGTAGAAGAAGTTGCTTATCAGTTGGAGTTGCCACTAAACTTTTCTCATGTCCACCCAATATTCCATATTTTTATACTTAGGAAGCACGTTCCTGATCCTTCTCATGTGCTGCAACCAGAGACAGTTGAGTTAAATGAGAATTTGACCTTTGAGG
The DNA here is from genome assembly GCF_030052815.1 of Hevea brasiliensis. Classification (NCBI taxonomy): domain Eukaryota; kingdom Viridiplantae; phylum Streptophyta; class Magnoliopsida; order Malpighiales; family Euphorbiaceae; genus Hevea; species Hevea brasiliensis. Next base: position 25,976,752 of record NC_079501.1, on the reverse strand, counting down.
ACCAACCAGTAACCACAGTAGACTATTAGATGAGATAGCTTCGATCAAGGTAGATCCCTATGGTTAAAGTCCTATGGAGGAGTCAATCTATGGAGGAATGCGCTTGGGAGTTAGAGCAGGATATGCACAACAAGTATCCATATTTATTTGATATGTGACTCTGTGTCATTGTTCTGCCTCGTATAAAATTCGAGAATGAATTTTTTGTAAGGGGGAAAAAATGTAACACCCTGAATTTTTAAATAATTATTTTATGTATAGTATATGAGTTTTAACTAGTTGGAGGGCTCATGAGGGGTCAGGTAATGTTGTTGAGATATGAATTTGAGACTTGTAATTTTATAAGTGTGATTTGAGCTACTTTGCAGGTTAGGTAGGTCCTAGGTATAGGAAAAATTCTGTCAAATTTTTGACAAAATCTAGGCTGTCTTTGACTCTTTTAAAGTTTTATTTTAAGTAAATATTGATCAGTTTATAATGTAATTATTTAGGTGAGTCGAGCCAGCTTTCCTCCTCCGTCTAACCACCGCAGTGACTTGAGAAGTACTGTGAGTAGATATGGATTTTACTTATAATCTCAATATTATTATGTATTCAATGCATGTTTATGCATCACTTATAGATATATGTACATAGTTATTAGCTAGGCATGCCTTATATTGCATTTGTATTTGATTACATTGTCGTGGTTGATGCTTTATGGCAATCTGGAGTCGCGTGTGTGAGTTAATGTGCATGTGGTGTGTATATGGATAAGGGTAGGATGGGCAGTCGCGGTTGAAGCTTGATTCACTGGGACTCAATCCTTATTATGGATAAGTCGGGGTAGGCACAGCTCGAGTTGATCTCACTGGCTCCCGCATTTGGTTATTAAGAGAAAGTCCAGCTTTGATTTAATCTCACTGGTAGAGGTTGGAACTAAGAGAGTTGTATAGGGGATCAGCTCCTATATATATATATATATTTGTGAGTATGGATTTGACACACGGTTGTGTGAGTACTCCAGATTGCCTTTGGTGTGATTATGACTTGACTTGTTTGAATTGTGTGAAGATGTTGCATTTCATTCTTAGGGATGCACTAAATTTAGATAGTTATAGAAATTGTATGCAAAATCAATATCTTACTCTATGAGTCGAACGCTCACTCCTGTTCACTCCATTTTTCCAGGTTACAGGAGGGTTATTCTTTTCTTGAGTTTAACTTACTTCCTTCCTTGCAGGTCCATTAGCTACTACATCAATATTTTATGTTGTTAATTTGAACTCTAGAATTTCACATGTGCTAGGATTATCTTATTTGGTTTGGGAATGGTAAAAGATTTGTTATTTTGAAATTGTAAACTTAATATTATGCATGTATGTTGGAAGGAATGGATATTTATGATGGATGAGGGAGCTGAGCTCCCATTAGACTTCATTGATTGATTGAGAATTGTAAAGGTGAGCTGAGCTATCCAAATTTGTATATTTTGTGATTACAGGTCAAGTGAGTTGAGAATTCTCCTTTGGATAGTCCACATTATGATCGGACTCTATCCTGTTGATTTATTGAAATTGAGCTCAAATATAGGCTTTATGGTTGGGTTAGAAAATAGTTAGGCTTACTACGGGCTTTGGAGGCCTTATGCTGACCCAAATCCTAGTGCTGGTCCTGCCCATAATTTTGATTGTGACATTAATAGAGCTAACTTGGTAGTTATTTTTTTATTTTAATATATTTATTTTTTTAACATATACTTAATATTTCATGAATATTAAAAAGAAAATTACACATTATATTACTTAATGCTTTTATATAAAATTTAAAAATACTATTAAAATTTATTAAATATAACTTAATGAATGTTAAAGTTTTATTTTAAATAATAAAAAATTAATTATTTATTTATTTTTATTTATATATTTTTAATGTTATATTTAATTAATTTATATATATTTAATTAATCTTTAATGAATCTTGATTGAACCATTAACCTACTAGTTAAACCACTAACTCATTCACCCAGTTTCTTCATAGGGTCAACCTCCGGACCGGATTTAATAACACTGTTAACCACGATGACCTGCACACCCAAAAAACATGACCGATAGATTCATTCTTACAACTGCAAAAAGGGCATACATTATCATCAGGTGGTAAGATTCGCAGGTGAGATAGCCATTCTTTAGTGTTCAACCTTCCATGGCAGATTAACCAAACCAACACCTCTGTTTTAATTGGGGCTAGACCATTCCAAACATAAGGTAAATTGACACTCCCTTGATAGCAAGCCTTAAGAAGATAGTTGTACATGGATTTAACTGTGAAAACTCCACTAACTATTGATTTCCATATTAGTTTATCTTCCTTGAAGCGGCACAGTTACAATAGCCAATAATTGATTCAGTGATTCTTGTTCCCATGATAATAGGCTTCTTCTCTAATTAAAATTCCAAACCCAATAATTGTTTACCAAATTGCCCATCTCTTTAACAAAAGCATCAGGAGTGGAAGAAAGGGTGAACAACCTCACAAACTCCTACCTTAGAGGTCTATTGGATATCCATCTATCGTGTCAAAATCGAATAGATGCATCATCACCAACTAAAAATTGAAAATTTTCGAGCATTGAGAAATTGGGAATAGGTAAGCGAGCTGAAAGTTGAATATCCCTCCAAATGGAAGAATGAGATGAGCCCGAAGCCAATAAGATACCATTTTCTGATTGAAATCTATACTTGGATTGGAGAATTGATGCCCAAGGGGAGTCAGTATGATTTTGGAGCCTCCAAAGCCACTTAAAAAGGAGTGATTGATTATGTAAGAGCAGATTATGAGGAGGGTTTAACCCATAAGACTGATCAGAGAGAGAGGAACCTCCACCCATCCAAAAAGGCAAGGGAAAGACGTGGACAACAAGAGACTGAAAAAAAAAAAAACGAGAGGCTCTCTTTCTAAAAAGAGAGAAACTTCTTTCTAATACTTGTTTTAGCGTAACGACTTGTCACTTGAGAATAAACGTACCCTAATTAAAATTATTATGATAATACATTACCATACATTGTGACATTCACGTCATTCAAAGGAAAAGATAAGAGAAACTGAACGAATTTTCAGGCTTTTTTTTTTGGTAATGTTATGTACGTAGGAATTCACCCAATTCTTTTTTTTTTTTTTCTCTTTTCACATTAAATAGAATTCTGTCAAATTTAGGATATCAAATACAATATCATATAAATTATAAAATAGGAAGTTAATACTAATAAGAATTTATAAAAGATAATAATAATTTTACGTTTTCCTTCTTAATATTTGTGGATAAAATAAACTTTTTTTGGCGTGTTATATATATATATATATATATATATATATATATATATATATATATATATTGATTTTTAATAATTAATTAAATTTAATTTTTATTATAATTATATTTTACTCCTAATTAAATTAATTTAAAAATTATAAACAAAGAAAAATTATTAAGATTTGTTATGATGACTTAAAACAAGACAGTTAAGAATGCTGGATGCTGCCTTGTCGAGGATGAAGGCATTTTGCGTATTAAACACTTAATTTATCCTAATATATATATAAAGTAGAGTGATATTTTCAAAAAAATGACACGTGACATATTTCTTAAAAAGTTTGACTCGTGTCACTTTTCATAAATGTTCTCTTTTATATTAATTATTATTTAATTTTTTTATTTCGATTTTAATTATTATTATTTATAATATTACCTTAACATTTATAATTTAAATTATTTTTTTTAAATTTTATTTTAAAAATCAAGATATTTTGTAATTAGATATAATATTTAAAAATTATTTATATTATTTTTTTATAAATTCATTTATATATTATATACATAAAGCATAGTGGTGTTCCCAAGAAAATGATACGTGTCACTTTTTTTGAAAAGTTTACCACGTGTCACCTTCCATAAATGTTTTCCTTTATACTAATTATTATTTAATTTTTTTATTTCTATTTTAATTATCATTATTATTTACAATACTATCTCAACATTTATAATTTAAATTATTATTTTTTTTAATTTAATTTTTAAAAATTAATATATTTTGTAATTAAATGTAATATTTAAAAATTATTTATATTATTTTTTATAAATTCATTTATGCAAAAATATATGCTACATATCACTTTTTAGCTCTCATTTATACTAATTATTATTTATTTTTTATTTCTATTTTAATTATTATTATTATTTACATTACTACCTTAATATTTATAATTTAAATTATTATTTTTTTAAATTTAATTTTTAAAAATTCAGATATTTTTTAATTAAATGTAATATTTAAAAACTATTTATATTATTTTTTTTATAAATTCATTTATATATTATATATATAAAGCAGAGTGATATTCTCAATAAAATGACACGTGATACTTTTCTTGAAAAGTTTGTCACGTGTCACATTCCATAAATACTTTCTTTTATATTAATTATTATTTAATTTTTTTTATTTCTATTTTAATTATCATTATTATTTATAATACTACTTTAATATTTATAATTTAAATTATTATTTTTAAAAATTTTAATTTTAAAAATTAATATATTTTGTACTTAAATGTAATATTTAAAAATTATTTATATTATTTTTTTTATAAATTCATTTATGTAAAAATATCATTTGCCACATGTTATCCTTCATCATCATCATCATCATTGATGGCTATTAGTTTAAAAAAATTGACTATTAATTTATGATATCATAATCAAATATTATATAATTTAATTAACCCTAAATTATTTTATATCTTCAATAAATAATTTTGTTATATTATTATATTTTTTATTATGAAATCTTTGTTAAAAAATTTGAGAGGCAAAAGGTAGGGTCTATATAAAAGTTATAAAAATAAAATATAGAGATTTAACTTATTTATAATTAATATGTATTATTTTTTATATTAATAATTTAATATTCTTTTTATTTTACTTTCTTAAGATTAATTAATATTTATTATTATTATCATTATGATCAATTTATAGCCATTTAATTGAAACGGCTAAGTAAATAGAAAATATTTTGCTGTTATAAAAATTGAATTTAAATATTTTTGTTATTATTTTTTAATTAAATAATATTTAATTATAAATTAATTTTTATTTAAATAGTTTTCATTTGTTTGTTTATATATATTATATCCTATGAGACATTTAATACATATTAAGTACTCTCCTCTTATCAAGTATCTTCATTTCACCTAAATGCTCTCAAATCTATTTTTTATTTACACTATTTTTTTTATTATTTTTTTAAAAAATTATTAATTATCATTCTCAAAATTTATTTATTTAAACATATTTAATTAATATTTATTTAATTAGTAATTTTTTTAAAAATTTCTTATTTAATATTTCTTAAACTTTTGAATATTTTATTTCATTATAATTATATATCGAATGTAATTATAACTAACATTTTCATTATTTATATTTTATTATCATTAATTTTCAACAAAATTATTTTTAAATTTTAATTAAATATCTATATTTGTATATATAAATTAGTTACACAACTCATGTACTTTTGTTCTCAAAAAATTCTTCAAGCTTGTGCCCGATAGAGACTTACACGGGTCCCTACAGATTACACGGGTCCAATTATATGACTCGTGTACTTTTGTTCCTCCATTGGCTCTCTGGCTTTCACCTGGCAGAAGGTTACACGGGTCTGTGGCTTTGTTTACACGACCCTTGTAAGGTGTATCAGGAGCTTTTCTCAATCTTTTGGCCTTTCCAAGTTTCCTTCCTGACTCCTATGCCCTGGGGCTTTACCCAAACACCTAAAATGATGCAGAAAATATGGAATTAAGAGCTTGACAATAAAAATTACAAAAACTAATGAAATCAACTACTATGCATGAGATTACTTACCTAAATGCTATGAGATAGTATACAAATGTGCTTAAAAACATCTATACAATTCAAGTGTATCAATGATATTCAATGGTGCAATCATAGTCCTTAAGTAATTCGATCCATCTTCTTTGCCTCAAATTTAATTCTTTCTATGTGAAGAGATATTTTAAGCTCTTATGATCTGTACAAATTTGACAAGTCTCACCATAAAGGTAATGCCTCAATGTCTTCAAAGCAAAAACCACTGCAACTAATTCTAGGTCATGGGTAGGATAATTTAATTCATGTGGTCTAAGTTGCCTAGAAGCATAAGCTATCACCTTCCCATATTGCATCAGAACACAACCTAAACCCTTGCGAGAAGCATCACTATACACAACAAGTCTGCCTACTTCCGAAGGCAGCGTAACACCCCTACATGCATAGTCTTGTGCATTTCACTGTTCGGATGACCGGTGTCAGTCCGGACAGTCAAGAGGCTTAGAACCATATTTAATTTACCTAGAAAAGCCTTAAACAAAAATTAAAAGTGATTACTAGAAGGTAAAATATAAATAAGAAAAACAGAGCATAAAAGGTTAAATGAGCCGGGGGTCACAGCGATGGGTGACTGTACCGGGAAGTGATAGCGAGGTCAATTGTAACTCTAATTTCGTATAGGAAAATGTGACACTGCAGTCCTAAGAATTATTGCGAAGCTAGTGAAAATGAGAAAATCACAGAAAATAGTTGAGAAGTAGGTCAAATAATTAGATCAGGGTTTGAAAGAAATACTGAGTTATTAATAAATCGGATCAGACCGGCAAGGGGCAAATTGGTCAATTCACCCTTAAAGGTGACTCTTGGCCTAACTATCCAATAAAATGTGAGAAATTAAATTTTCTAAATATAGATTTAAATTGAAGAAGTTATGGAAAAAGAAAAGAAAAGAAAAGAAAAGAAAATAAGCATTATGACCTCATCAAGTGACATAAGCATGACCTAAAAAAAAATAATTTCATAATTAATAAATTGTGTATAATTAACACATAAAAGTCAAATAAATAAATTAAAAAAGCCTTTTTTTTTGTGTCCATCTTCTTCTTGCAGTAAGCCTCCCTCTCTTCTCTCCCATTTTATGCAAAACCCACCATTAAAGCTCATGTGAAGCTTTCCTAAACCCAAATTTCATCATAAATCTTTTGGGAAAAATAGCATAAACTTCAAATTGAACCTCAAGAGGAAGATTAGAAGGAGAAGAATTGAAGAAAATTGAGGGAAATTGGAGAAAAAATTCTGCTCAACAAGTAAGTGCTTCTTTCCAATTTACTTTGAATAAATTGCATAGGAATGAATTTGAATAAGTAGAAATTGCATATAAAATCAAGAAATTTCTTATGTATAAAGCTTCATGAAAATTCGGCCAGCTTAGGGAGGGATTGAATTTGATGAAAAATTTTGGAATTAAAGGTGTATGTAGATGTTAGTAGAATACTTTAATTTCATGGATTGTGCAAATTAGACGATTAGGGTTCTTGACCTTAGAGAAAATTTAGGGGTTTTTGAAATTGAAGCAATTTGACCTAATTGAGACTCAAAATGGTCAATTGGGGCTAATTAGAGTGTGTTGGAATGGTGAGAAGTGAAATTGAATTTGGATTGATAAGGGTCCAATTCTGGACAGCCTGACCATAGTCCACTTAGAGGACCAAAACTGCAATTCTGCTACTCTAATTGGTGTGAGGCCAATTGGAGATAAAATTAGACACATAATACCACAAATTTTGTGTAGAAACCCTGCCCTGAAAATGACTTTAAGTTAGTAAAAAATTAGGTAAAACTCGGATTAGGCACACTGCCACTGTATAGAAATGACTAAATGAATAGGTTTTGTTCATATGGCCATAACTTGGTGTAGGAAGGTCCAAATGACCTGAATTTTATACCGATGGAAAGCTGAGACATAGTAATACAACTTTTATGGAGAACACAAACCCAAATTCTGACTATAACCCATCTGAAAAGTGAGCCACAGTTGACACACTAAAACTGCCAGAACAGAATTGGTACCAAAAATTCTGAGTTAAAACCAATCCAACCAGCCACTTTGAAATTAATATAACTTGAGCTAAAAAACTCCAAATGGAGTGATTCAAAAATGGAATTAAAGCTAAGACAATAAGGAACAACTTTGATAAAGGAAAGTTGGCCAAATTCCCACTGTAATCAGACTAATGGAACAATAGAAAACAGTGATCCAAAACTAAAAATTTAAAATTTCTCTTTGGAGGCTTAGAAATTGAAATGGTAACTAATGCCAACAAATTTGACACTCAAAATGTGGTATGTTGGTGTAATTGGAATTCACATACCTATTAAGAATGAAAAAGTCAATAGTTTAACTTAAATAGTGCAATAAATAGTAACCCCAAATTTACCAAATTCAAAGAATTTCATTTTAAGCAAGTTTAGGTGTACATCCAAGTATGCATGAAATTAATCATTGGATTAATTATGAAACCTGATACTGAAACACTGTAAATTGTGTGTTTCAATTGAAAAAGAGACTGAGAAGGAAGATAAGGAAAAGTGAGTCAAGGCCTAAAGGCAACTCATTCCAGGTTTGCGCACAACAAACTTTAATTTATTATTTTCTGATTGAAAACTTATTTAGCTATGCATTGTGAACTAATTGTACTAATTATGGGTTTTGAGAAATGTTGTGTTGCCATTTTATGAATGAAAATTTGAATTAGAAATTGATTTGTGTTTTGCGTGAAATGTTTGAATAACTTGATTTAAATTGGTTTTGGATTCACACTTAGCATGAAAGTATTATTATATTCCTCCTCCGTTTACAGGGTTGAGATCAACTATATTCCTCCCTCTCTGGCTTGCCAGTTGAGGTCGAGATCAGATGAGTACTCATATAGCTAGTTAGCCATCTCCCTCATTGATTTCGATTAGTGGGGTTGAGATTGCTTTATCATGGTATACAACACGGCATTGATCGAAAATTTTGTGTCATGACCTAAGTTGTGTATGGATTGGCAATACTATGCTTTATAAATTATTTGACAAAATGGTATTATGAATGTGATTTGAAATTTGTGAAATGTGATTGTGAAAGGCTTTGAATTACTGTTTATTGATGAATATTTTATTTTTCGCATCTTTAAATTTTTATTGTGCACCACTGAGTAAACAATACTCAGCGATAGCTTTATTTGCTGTGGCAGATAAGGAAAAGAAAAAGCAGCAGAGTGAGCTGCTAAGTTGACAAGGACTCCACTGAAGTTTTTATACTGGTATTATTTTATACCCATGTAATTTAGTTTGATGTAAATATGATATTGTTCATATATATCTATGTAGTAAATGAGCAGTTGTACACTTAAGTCTGCAATAATATATTTTTTTTTTCTTTCTGTAAATTAAGACTTGTGTGTGTAAATTAAATTCAATACAATGTTGATGAGTTTATTAAACTATTTTTAAGAATGTTTGAATTGTGTATTTTGAATTGAGATTTGGTTGAATTGTATTGATTTGAGAATATATTGGCGGTTGGGGTTGAGAAATGAAATTATTTGGAGTGTTTTCACATGTTTTGAAGAACTAGTTTTTCTCAATTATAGACAGAACTCTGCCGAAATGTTTATAAAATTTGCAAAAACTTTAAATTGATTGAAATTTTGATATGTGATTTAACTTAAATTAAAAGTTTTTAATACCTACCAAAATTGCTCACTACCTTAAAAAGGAATGAAAAGTGGTTTAAAATCCCTTGTAGTGTATTTAATGAATTATCGGTAGACGAAGTTCGGTGATTCATTAGGTATACTACGGGATCATGTCATGCCTTACGGAGGGGTAAGGTGTGACAGGCAGAGTAAGAATTGGAGCCAAAGTTAAACATGCCTTAAGCTTCTAAAAACTCTCTTGGCATTCTTCTGTCCATTCAAACTTTGCATTCTTTCTAAGTAGTTTTGTCAATAGTGCTGCAGTGATGGAGAAATCTTGGACAAAATGCCTGTAGTACCCTGCTAATCCCAGGAAACTCCTAACCTCTATAGCATTAGTCGGAGGATCCCATTTGACTACTGCTTCAATCTTCTTAGGATCAATAAATACTTCCTCTGCTGAAATAACATGTCCTAAGAAGATGACTCTATCAAGCCAGAACTCACATTTACTCAACTTGGCATACAATTGCTTGCTTCTTAAAGTTTGTTATACAATATTTAAATGCTCCTCATGTTCTTCCTTACTATGAGAATACACTAGAATATCATCGATAAATACAATAACAAAGTTGTCTAAATAGGGTTTGAACACCCTATTCATGAGGTCCATAAAAGCAACTGGTGTGTTGGTTAACCCGAAAGGCATAACAAGAAACTCATAATGTCTATAACGAGTTCTGAAAGCTGTCTTAGATACATCAGACTCCTTGATCTTTAATTGATGATACCCAGACCGCAAATCAATCTTGGAAAACACCTTAGCACCTTGGAGTTGTCAAAGAGATCATCAATGCGGGGCAAAGGATACTTATTCTGCACTATAACTCGATTTAGCTGCCTATAATCGATATATAACCTTAGAGTGCCATCCTTTTTCTTCACAAATAAAATAGGAGCTCCCCAAGGTGATACACTAGGCCTTAAAAAGCCCTTATCAAACAATTCTTGCAATTTTACTTTTAACTCTCTCAATTTTTCTAGAGTTACCCTATATGGTGCCATTGAGATAGGTGCTGTACCAGGATTCAGATCAATAGAGAATTCAATCTCCATATCAGGAGGTAATCCCGAAAGTTCATCAGGAAACTCACACACAACTGGAATGTCCTCCAACTTAGGCACTTTTAGGCTAGTATCAACCACATGAGCTAGGTACGCTTGACAACCCTTCCTAAGCATCTTCCTGGCAGTCATAGCAGAAATCACAGAGGAAGGAAGAGAACACCTTTCTCCATGAAAGATAAACTTAGGCCCCCTAGGGCAATCAAACATCATTATCTTTTCAAAACAATCTACTGTGGCATGGTGGCAGGATAACCAATCCATGCCTAGGATAACATCAATATCCTGGAGATGTAAAGGAATTAAGTCTGCTAGTAACTTATTATCACCCGATTTATAAACACAACCCTTGTACACATGCTCACATACAATAGAATTCCCAACTGGTGTACCCACAACTAATCCACAATCTAGAGATTTTAATTCTCCATCAGCATACATAGAAAATGATTGAGACACAAAGGAATGAGTGGACCCAGGATCTATAAGAATACATGCATTTCTACCAAATATGGTCAACATACTTGTCACAACTTCTGAAGATGCTCTTGCCTCCTATTGTGTCATAGTAAAGACTCTGGCTTGAGTGCGAGGCTTACCAAGTTGTGTTATGGGTTTAGACTGAGCTGATGAAGTTGCCCCAGTAGTCTTACTTTCACTAGGTCTCGTTTTTGCTATAGGTTTACCCCGTGCTGGTGCTGTACCAATCTGTGGATTCTGAGGTGTCACTGATCCATAACCAGAACCACTATCTTTAGTCACAAGTAAAGGGCAATCCCTCTTAAAGTGTCCTGGAGCACCACACTCAAAGCAACCTTGATTAAACCTCCTATACTCCCTATCATGGTACTTACCACAGGTGGAACACTGAGGAAAAGTTCTCTTCTTTTATTCAAATTCAGAATTGTCTCCTTGTCCCTCTCTCTATCTCTGTGCCCCAAAGGAACTACCTGTAACACCCTCACTGTAGTCATTCTGTACATTCTACTGTTTCGATGATCAGTGTCGGTCCGGATAGTCAGAATGTCTGGAACTATATCTAGACTAGAGTGAGGAGTCATAAATAACTCAAATAATGGTAAAAAAAAAGAAAAATTTTAGAAATAAATTACAATGAAGTTAAATGAGTCGGTGCCCTAGTGATGGGTGACCTTAACGAGAACTTACTGTCTTCATAGCTAGAAGCCCTAAACCTGAGGAAAAATTTGTGAAATAATTTTTGAGACTCTAGAGAAGAGTCATTGAGATTTCGGTGGCATTAGAATGTCAAGAAAATGCTTAGAAAAATTTTTAGATCGGTACAGATAATTTTAGTCTGTTAAGCAAAACGAAGGGCATTTTGGTCATTTCATCTTCAGAGATGATTTTTGTCCAACTTGTCCAGTTCAATAAATAATTATTATGACATAAAATATGAATAAACATTAATGAAAATTAAATTAAAAAGGGGTAGAAAAGAAAAGAAATGGAAATAAAATATAACTCACATTTATGACATAATCATGATGTCATAAATGAATAAATTTAAAACCCTAACCAATGGGAATTAACCAAGTCACTTAAAAGGGATAATTATCACTAATTGAGACTAGAAAAATGACAAAAAATTTCTGTTCTTCTTCTTCATTTTTTCGGCAGCTCTCTCTCACTTCTCTCAACCTCCATTAAAGTCTTCTCTACTTTCTCTCTTCTTAACCCTAGTTTCATACCATAAAATCTCATTCTTCCTCCACAAAAATTTGTTCCTACCACTAGAGCAAGACTTGAGCAGCAATTAGAAGAAGAAAAAGTGAGGTTTAGCAAGCTTAGAAGTGACTCCATTCAAGGTTAGTGTCAATTAATCCTTTAAACTTTGTTTGTGCATCATTGGGAGTATGAATTGAGTGTGAATTTGAAAGAAATTAAACAAAATTTGCATGATTGAGTTCCTTCAATTTTTGGCAGCCTTAGGGTACATTAGGGTTTCAATGATTAAATTGAATTATAGTTGTAAATGGATGCAATTGAACATGAATTTGATGAATTGATCCATTGATTGTATGTGTTTGAAGAATTGAAATTGATGGAGTTAGAGTTTGGGGCACAAATTTGGGATTTTGCTCATGTATTGGTGAAAGGAAGTTCTAATAGTCAATTAGTGACTATTTGGCTATGTGTAATTAGGAAGTGAAGTGATTTGTGTCATGGAAATTGAAGTTAAGTATGCTGCCTAGTGTGCCCTGTAGGACTGGGTGTGAGTCCAGTAGATTTGGGCAGCTATAACTGAAGTTGTGTAGGTTCAATTGGTGCAAGGCAAATTGGACATGAAATTAGATATATAATGGCACAATTTTGATGGAGGAACCCTGCCCAGAAAACCACAATAGACTGACCTAAAAATTGACCAAATCGGGGTAACACACATTCTGCCTGGGCAAAATGACTAAATGAACAGTGTTCATTCATTTGGTCATAACTCAGTGTAGAAAGGTCCAATTGACCTAAAATTTATATCAATGAAAAGCTTAGACAATTTACAACAACTTTCATGTAGAATACAAACTCTAATTCTATACTTAACCAAATGAAATTGTTAGCTAAAATTGAACTATCAAATTTGGCAGAATGGGATTCTGCCCAGAAATTCTGGGCAGATACCAATCCGGCCAGCCTTGTTCAAATTGGCATATCTTGAGTTAGAAAACTACAAATGGAGTGATTCAAAAAGGGAATTAAAGAAGACACATAAAGAAACAACTTTCATGAAGAGAATTTTATCAAATTCCTACTGTACAAATGACCAATGGAATAGTAAACTTAGTGCTTGAAATCTGAAAATTTTAAAATAACCAACACTAAGCTTTATAATGGTATTGGCAACTAATGCCAATAATTTTAGAATGCAAAATGTGGTATGTTAGTGATATTAGAATCAATATACCTATTGTCTATGAAAAAGTCAACATTTTAGTTGACTAATGAAATGAATAGTAACAATTAAATGTCAATTTCAAAGAATTGCATAATTAAAAGTGTAAAATGCCCTAGTAGGCCTAGTGTGATTGGTTTGAATAGGTTGTCATGCCAATAGGGTTCTGTTAGCAGTACTGCTTATGGCATCATGCCATTCTGTGATTCATAGCTTAAATGGCCATTCTGTGATTTTATGGCTTTTAACCATTCTGACACTATTGTGATACTTGGCCTTGTGCCTGATATTTATTATAGCTTATTAGCTATTCTGTTGCACAACTAGAGACACTTTGTGACCGATGGTGTGACGGCCCAAGGTACTTGGTACCTAGTGCTAGTTTACTCGTTATCTAGTCCAATCAACTGGTATAGGTTTCTTGGGCAACCAAAAATAAATATTGATAAATTTTAATCAATAATTGATATAAAAAGTACCAAATAAATAATACTATAAATAATTTCCAGAAACTTGTCCGTATGAGAAATCAAAATATACACTGCATGTTTAATTTTTTTTTAGCTCTTTTTATTTTATTATTGGAACCACTAAGCAGTATTGCTTAGCGCGTTGCTTTTACCACACGTAGGTACTGGAGATACAGAGCGTGATCCCAGTAGACCCCAGTCCGGGTGAAGATCAGATCTGCGAGTGTCCTGTATCACCTCACAGCTACAGTGCATTGGTAAGACACTAGATTATATTTTTGTATTTTGAAATTTTTGTAAACTGTGTAATTAATCTTTTATTTTATCATGTATAGTTGCAACTTATGTAATGTAATTTTATATTAATATAATTATCTGTAAATTTGTGTTCATAAATAAAATTTGAGTATTTGCTTATAATTTGAGTGTAAACATGATGTGAATTGAATGATTGAAATTGTTGAGAAATGGATGAGAATGTGTTGAGAAATGATGATTATTTGGAGTTGTGGGTTTGGAAAATTATTGGGAGTGCCTTTTTACAGGTTCAGAAGATTTTCTTTTTCCAATTTACAGCCGACACTCTACTGGATTTTTGACAAAATTTGCGAAAATTTAAATTAATCAAATTTTCTTTTTAAATGACTTATATATGTGAATTTTACATAAAAGGCGTTTTAATTAATAAAATCAGGAATGGTAATAAAATAAGATAATGGAAGTGCTTCAGCACACTGTGTGCTTTGTTTTACTCGGCTATACTGTAGATGGGTAAGGGGTGTCACACTACCCACTGACTGTGCCACTGAACCTTAACTAGCTTGAAATCGAGCAGGTTGTTATCCTGTACTCATATAAGAACCCCTGCCACTACAACCATAATCAGTTCTAAACTGAGATGAACTACCCTCTCTTTTAGCTGGTCTCTCCCTGAACCCTTGTGAAGAACTTTTCCCATGCTTCCTACTCATTCTCTACTCATATTCTTTCTCTTCTTGTCTCACTTTTTCAACGTTCAAAGATGCTGCCACTAATCCACGAAAATTACTACCTCTGAACCAAGTCATGGAAGATCTAATGCCCACATGTAAACGTTGCCTGAACCTATCACATTTAGCTTCTTCAGAAAGCAACATGTCTGAAACAAAACCATAAAGATCCTCAAACCGATCAACATACTCCCTTATTGAGAGACTACCCTGAAATAACCTAAAGAAAGCATCTTGCTTTCCTTTTCTATAACTTTCTGTCAGATACTCTTGGTGAAACTCAATCATAAACTTGTCCCAAGTCAAATCAGCTCCAATTTTGTGACGTATACCATCAAACCAACTATTTTCCTTACCCTATAAGAAACCATGTATATTATCCATTCTATCTGCATTTTTCAATTTCATCAAATCAAATACTTTTGTAACTCTTTTCAACCTTTTATCTGCAACATTAACATTAGAAGAACCCTCAAAGTCATAAGCCCCCAACATCTAGCACGATCCACTACCTCCCATGGATCTTTCGGCTTAGCTGTGACAGCTGCTGTAACTACCTGTGCCACAAATGCACCAAGATCTGTATTCAACTGAAAAGAAATAGCTAGTGCTTCAGGTGGAATAGGAGGTGCATCTGTAGGTGCAATAGGTGGTGCACCTGCAGGTGGAACAGGCAGTGCAACTGTAGCTACAAGTGGAACAGGCGGTGGTGGTGCAGCTGGATATGCCCCTGATACTACATTGTGAGAAACAGTAACATCATGTTCATCTCCACCCTCAGGTAACTCCTGGTCTGCCACCTCTTCTGGAGGTGGAGGTGCCATTATAGGATCCCTATGAGGTCAGCCAACATCAGCTAATCGAACTCTACGAACACTACGACCACGGTTGGCACCACAGCCTCTACCACCTACTACTTTCGGCTGCATTGTCCTATAAATAAGATAAGAAATGGAACATCAAGAGATAATCAACAATACTGACACTAGAAAGGTCTACAGAATCTATAAACCAAGCTTTGATACCAATAAATGTCACACCTGCCTTCCACCCTATAGAGGTAAATGTGATAAGGAAAAACTGATAGAGTTTCCCCTAAAATATATTTAATTGGACATATGAAACCTGTTGAAAACACGAAAGAATATGTAAATATATACATATACACATAAAGTGGCTCCATGCCAAATAGATATATCATCTTCATAGACACATGATTTTTCTTTCCCTCCCTGGGAAGAAAAATATATATATACAAACACAGACTTTTGGTACGTAGCAGCCTAAACACAGATAATATAAATAGTAATCCAAAATGATCAAAAGTTTCAAAAGGAATATATTGGCCCGACCTCCACTAGACTCTGTAGCTGGTGAAGTGGAAGAAAGGATAATGCTAACAAATGAGGACTGCTAATAGAAGGATCACCCAAAAAGAATATGAAATATTAAAATATAAGCGGTGAATACAACTACTCAATGAGCAGATAAATAAATAACAAAGGGAGAATAGACAAGGTTTTGATACTTTATAGTACCAGGTACTATACTAACATATGTCAGCTGAATAAATATCATTTGCTGTAATTCACATAACTAAGATAAAATAAAATTTCATGCTGTAAAAAAATTTTACATAAATAACTTTACTAATAATCATAAAATCAGTAATTCTCATATACTCATAATATGCTTCCTATAAATAATGCTGGCATCTCATGTACATATAATAAATTCTAACAACCTGAGAGCAATGCTGGCATCCTGGGCTCTATGATGACACTACTAACAGCCCATGAGCAATAAATATGCTGGTCATACACATGTGTAGAGCTACTCCAAAGGGCGACCACCTGATATATGCCTCAAAGGCTATATGTATATCAAGCGATATCCCAAAGATAGTCTAAGCTGAGCTGAAATTATATCACTCATCATTGAGGTGCTATCTATTCGGTGCACATATTGAGTGTATTCAGTCATTTATTCAGCTGTGCTTCTAAATCTCATTCCATTTAATAAATAAGTACATAATTACCATTATCCATTCCCATTTTTGCATAAAGAAAATAACATACATAAATATACATTGAATAAAAATTATTAGTGTTAAATATTTATCCACTCACCTATACTGAAGACTAATGAAGCCTAGACCGCTGAAGCACCCCTAGTATCTACAATAGGAGTTGGGTCATCTCCTAAAAGTGAAGAGAAAAGTAATACATTAAGAAAAGGAATTTAAATCCTAAAGATGAAAAAGGTGAGGGTGAAATACATGATTTATTTATCTAAAATTCAAAAAAAATTTGGCAGCAATTCGGTATAAATCGGACGTCTTCCAAAATCCCAAGAACTCAACCAATTCTTCACGAGCCACAATACATTCACCAATAATTTAAAATGCCCCTCCAAAGCTCATATAATACATCCATAATTAATTCCACCCTTTTCTCTCATAATTTTTTTTCACCCCTCCATAATAATATTTTTCTCCTTCTTAATACTTCATACTAAATTTTCTTTCAACAATAACTTTAGAATTCTTGCTCACACAAATATAATCAATATTCATTAATAACTCCAAAATCAATAAATTCTATATTATAATTTCTTCACTCTCAACCAAATATTTAGGACTTAAAGAACCTAAATTTAATTCTCATAATTGAAAACTAATTCTTGATATTCACCTCTTAAAAATACCTAATATATATGTATATATATTATAGCTATGAATTTCCTAGAAATTAATCCATAGAAACCCTTACTTCAATATTAACTTTACCACAAATCTTTATCCTAAACTTGCCTCCCTCAATTTCTTTTTCCAAAGAAATCACAATTAAAAAATGAAGGAACTTAATTTAAGCTTAATATTTCACAAGAAAAAGAGGAAGAAGAACTTACCTATTAAAACTTAATTTGTGCTATTGTGGGAAGAAATGAGTTTTAGCTAAGGTTTTATGGATTTATGGGTGTAATTGAGTGATTTGGATATAAAAAAAAGGATGAGAAAGAAGTTTGGGTTGAGGATGGAGGGATCAAAGTGAAATTTGGCTATGTAGTGTGTGAATTTCTCCTCCCCTGTTCTGCTACCCGACTGCCCCTGTTCTATTCTTTTTTTTTTTCACACATATATGTATATAAATTCAAATTCTAGAGTTATGTCTTTATGGGCCCTCTAATTTAGTTTCATGGGTTGGGCTACTTGGCTGGGCCTTACACTGGAGCCTTACCGGAGTCACAACTCCAAATCGCTTCCCTAATCTGGTCAATTGAAAAAGGTTCTTTGAGTAGCTTAATTAGCTTCCTCATCACTAATTAAGCATAGAAAATTAAGATCACAGCCCAACATGTAACCATATGCTCTTGTTCGAAACGAAACTGAAAGCGTTCAAAAATAATATGCCTAATGTCATGTTTAGAGGAAAAAGTATGCCCATTATCAGAGAGTTGCATAATTGTATTTTTTGACTAGCGATTGGAACATTGAATGTGCAAGAACTTCGTATTTCGGTCACCAAGTTTGCACCATGTCATTCTTGACTTCTGTTTCCAAACATTTTCACTTCGTGATGCCCAAAGTCGTGTCTCATATGCTAATTGCTGAACAAGTCTAACCTCATGAGGGGATAAGGATCGAGACTCAACATCTTAAAGAGTACAATATTAGTTAGGGTCTATTTAGTTTAACTGTTGAATACAACTGATAGCTGTTAGCTGATAGCTATTACTGTTAGCTGATAGCTGATAACTGATAGCTGATGATAGCTGTTTTATATTAAGTGTTTGGTAAAATTATATTTAGCTGTTGCTGTTAATATATGAATGACTAATAAGGATATATATCATATAATTTATTTTATTATTTAAATAAATATAAAATTATAAATTTATTATATTATATTATTTATTTAATTATTAAATTAAATATATAATTATTAAATTAATATATTATATTATTTAAATAAATATATAATTATTAATCTTTTATATTATATCATTTATTTTATTATTGAAATAAGAAAATAATTATTTTTTAAAATAATTAAATAATTTTAAAAATATAGATAAAATAATAAAATTATTATTATTGTTAATAGAAAATTTTATAATTAATTTTAAGTTTTTGGATATAAATAAATATTTTATATTTTATGTTATTAATAAAAAATATTTTAACGAAGTACGTTAATTAAAATGTTAAATTTACAATAAAAAAATAAAAATATTAATAATATTAATTTTCAAGTTAAATAAAAAAGAATAATATGATCAAAATAAAAAAAAAAATAAAACTAAATAAGCTATCAGCTGATGAGAAACAGCTCTAAAAACAGAGCTGATACAAACTGCAGCTGATGAGTATCATATTAGCTGTCCATCAGCTATCAGCTCTATTTTAAGCTTACCAAACACTACAATTTATCTGTTTTGGTGTCTATCAGCTACACCCAACAGGTAAACCAAACACCCCCTTAATAAGTTTATTAATTGCTATATTAAATCATATTTAGATTCGTATATTTATTCTACATAAATCTCAATATAATTATTTAATTTAATGATTGTTAAGTTTGCTCTCATATGAGTTCAAACACATATTAGATGCACTCAAAATGAATTTTAAAATGTATATTAAATAAGGTATATTAATAAACTAATAAATATACTATCATTTCAAAAGAGAGAATTTGAGACTTATTAAAAAGGAAGTGAATTTATATTAATGGATGAAGGGAGTAGTAAGAAACATTCATAAGATACATACAGAGTCGACGAGAGAAAATGCTCGTTCCTTATAACCAATATTTGATCGAAAATCATTTCGTAATTATTAATATTAGTGAAAGAGCGAGGATTATAAACACCACTGGAATTCAACACTAGTATTTAACAATTCGGGCGATTCACAGAAGCAACACATATGATTGCTTATCAAAAAAGGAATACAGATGATGAGGAAGAAGCCAAAAAGCGTTCTCCATGCATCCGTACAAAGAGTAACACAAAGAAGTTATTGGTCTTGTACTAGTTTTCATATCAAATTCCCAAATTAAGAAACATTCCAAATTAAAGCTGAAACACACGTAGCGCGAGAAGAAACGACTTATGGATTAGTGAATCCTTCTGGAACCTTCTTGCCACAATCGTTGAGCACCAAGCTCAAGTCGAGTGGAATACTGAGGTTAATGCCCAATACATTAGCTCTGATGACAGTGCAAAGGCAAAGAGCAGCTTCAAGATCAACAAGATTACTGATGAGGCTGCAGCAAGGTGCATCTGGTGGGATCTTAATTAGCCCCAACACATTGGCACACACTTTGAACTTTAGGGCATCGACGGGGCAAGTCGCAGTACTCACCATGCTGAAGAAGAGAAGGTTGAGAGATAGAGCAATAAGGCAATGGAGGCTACAGCTCTTGAAGCCATATCTCGAAGAAGTTTGGCCCAAAATTCTTGGATGGTTTTTGAGATATAACCTTTGTTATGCTGTAAGAGTGAAGAGAAACGGAGTGGCTCAAGGGTTTTTATAGAGGAAGCGAGATTAGACAATGGCACTGCTTGCTTGAATTATGGAAATGAGGTACGTGGGCCATGTGAGCACGTCGCAATGCTAGGCTATATTGTTGGAGCTCGTCCATTACCGGCATTGCTAGAATATGTTGAACGTTAGACTACGTGGGCATGTTGTATACATTATCATGAATAGCGCGCCTTAAATTTTCATTGGCATATATGTTAGGAAGCATTAATCCTCAATTAAACAAGATCAACTTTAATTAAGTATGAAATGGTGATAATTAAAATTTTATTGTTTAGCAAATTATCTCAAACAGTTTGAAGAATTTTCTGACCACCAGGCCGAGTTGTAGCAAACTACCAGCCGTCCAGATTTTCGACCTCTAATGGTATCCACACAGACATGATTGTGAGGAAGTTCTCCAAGACACTCTTAGAGAATATTGGGAGTTTTGAGTGCTAGCTCTTTTTATTTCTTCTCTTACTCTTAAGAATGGAAGACAAGCTTCCCTATTTATAGGGAACAACTTTTTATAATTATAAATTTAACTCTTTAAATTTATTAATTATAAATTGACCCCTATAGAAATTATAATTTATATAATTAATTCTTATAATTCTAGAAACTTTAAATTAAGTCTACAATTAATTATTAGGACATTAACCAGTCTAAATAAAATTTATATTTCAGTCCTTAAGTCTCTAGAATTATTTTTATCAAGTCTAACTTGATAATCCAATTTAATTTCTCACTTACAATCTTTATGTGTGTGACCCATTAGGTTCCTAATATGTTGGCAATAAATATAATTAAATAAAATTAATACTTTAATTTTATTATCAATTCACAATTGATTAATTATATTTGTAGATCATTATTGACATCTAGCAATATGTAATGACCACCCAAATATTAGAACTTGTCAAAGTGATTTGACTATCCTTTCTGTGATCAGTCTGTCAGTGTAATTAGCATCCATTCATCATAATATTTCGATTTATACATTGATACATGGAATGTGTCTACTATGTCTAAATCATTTTTGTCCTCTTAGTATGATTGATTAATTAAATAAGATCTCAATCTTATTTTACCTTGCGCAAGGATTTAACAATCCATACTGGCCAAGAACAATTGAAATATTTTCTTTAATTACCTAAGGTGATGAATTATATCTTGACAATTAAATATCTCCATATAGTTCATACTATATCCAACAGCTGCCACATTCATTATCCTTATATAGAATAACATGTGAGCAGTATCAAAATACAGTAATTTCTATATAAGATAATTTAATGTCTCAAGTCTAAAAATCATTTATACAACTGTCACGTGAGTCTTTCCATAGATATAGGTAAACTTCCATATAGAATCCTCGTGCGGGTTAGTTCAGTGAATTTGTCACTACAAGCACTTACACGTTGATTCTAGGTTTCTCACATACCTCAGCTTAATGAGAACTGCTGCTTCCTTTAATAAAGGAAAGAATGCAACGTGTACTGGTATCAATAGTTATATCAATGTCCAATCTCGATATAACATTGACCAAGAACATTTTTAGAACAATACTATAATGCAATCGGAATCTCATAATTATAACAATATTATAATTTCAACTGCTATGCATATAAGTCCCATAGACTTTATCTTTATTAATTAATATTCATTAAAATTACATTAAACATTAAAGATAAAGCAGCCTTTTATTAAGAATAAAGCATATACATGTATTAAGTGATCACACATGCAACTAATATAT
Source organism: Hevea brasiliensis (assembly GCF_030052815.1). NCBI lineage: Eukaryota > Viridiplantae > Streptophyta > Magnoliopsida > Malpighiales > Euphorbiaceae > Hevea > Hevea brasiliensis. The sequence continues at coordinate 25,954,425 of NC_079501.1, read as the reverse complement.
TGGTTGTAGTGCACATACACTAACAATATATATAGCAGGCATTACAAAATCTTTGAATAATGCCACGAGCTTCCACATTTTGGTGTTAATTATTAGTACCTTGTAGGATTATTTATTTTGAGAATGTACCTCGTGAGATTATTGATCATTAAATAAAAGGTTTTAAGCGAATCTGCTTTTGATTCGGTTAAAGTCAAAGTGTTAAAGCACAATTAATATCAAAATTAACAACCAAATATTTCATAGATTTATTTCCCATCTGGAATTCACGAAGGAAGAAGGTTCCTTTTTTTAATTTGGTACATAGGAAGAAGGTTCCTTTAATGTGCTGCTCAAGTTCAATGAAGCTGAAATTTAAAAGGAAAATATTTATATAATTATTTTATGCATGACAAAAAAATTACCTAGACTAATTCATGATATCAAAAAAAAAAAAAAAAAAAAATATATATATATATATATATATATATATATATATATATATATATATATATAGTCTTAAATTTGAAATGAACTGAGTTTAGATAATAATTTTTCAAATGATATAAGGTAAATTAAATGAAGAATCGTTCACAATTAAATGAAATACAATAACTAATTAAATCCATGAATATAGGTTTAAACTAATATTTAATGAATTATATGAAAAATTAATAAAAACACAATTATAATGATCATTAATATCTTTTGTGCATTTTAATTCAGTCATTAATTTGGTTTTCAATTATAAGACCATATTTTTCAAAATGCAAGTATCATATGGTATTTAATAATCACTTAATTAAAGATATATAATTTTAATTTGTTGACACTGGAAGGTGAAGATTCAACAAATCCACAGTGAGTTGATTTTTGCACGAATTGACTGGCAATTTAATTAAATATAAGCAAAAGTTTATTATTAAAAAAAAATTAGAAAAAACCTAACAAAATAGTTTCATTTTAAACCAAAGTCTGTCAACGTAATTCAAAACATCCAACTTAAAACCTGTAATGTTAAAAGAGGTAAGATAACATTAAATATTATATTTAACAAGCCCACAATTGTTTCGAAGAACTCTAGAATCAGGTTGTGTAATCTGTTATAAACGAACGGGAAAGCTAGGATTTTATTAATTAAATCATGACATTTGCCCCTTGGCAGCCATGGCCGCTCAAAGCCTTGCTCACTTAATGAAATTAACAGGAGATTAATTAAAGCAATCCGGAAATCCTAATGAATTCTCCTTTTGAGAATTAAATAGCTCCTACTGAAAATTTTTTACCTAAATCCCATGAGATTCACATTTAATTAAATAGGTGGGATTTAAATATTTATGTCTTGAATCTATATTTATTATTTGCTAATATACTCTATGATACCTGCAAACATATACTTACTAAATTGTGTTCATAGCTGATTCCACTGTCCTTGTTGGAAATTTTAGTTTTGTTTAATATAACGTCTCCCTCTATTCATAAATAAAAGTAAAATAAAATAATACAGGATTTGAAGAAGAAAGCAAGAAGCATTCTCTACATGCATCAAAACAATTACTGTAACCTTCTTGGTTCAGTACTGCTCAAGGCTTATTCAGAAAACATCCCAAAGTTGAAACACACCGTAGGGAAAGAAAGAAATTAATTAAACAAAAAGGACTTATGGACAAGTGAATCCTTCTGGAACCTCCTTGCCACAATCGTTGAGCACCAAGCTCAAGTCGAGTGGAATACTGAGGTTAATGCCCAATACATTAGCCCTGATGGCAGTGCAAAGGCAAAGAGCAGCTTCAAGATCAACAAGATTACTGATGAGGCTGCAGCAAGGTTCATCTGGTGGGATCTTAATTAGACCCAGCACATTGACACATACTTTGAACTTTAGGGCATCCACGGGGCAAGTCGTAGCGCTCACCGTACTGAAGAAGAGAAGGTTGAGAAAGAGCAAGTAGGCAATGGAGGCTACAGCTCTTGAAGCCATTTCTGGAAGAAGTTTGGCCCAAAATTCTTGGATGGTTTTTGAGATATAAGTTTTGTTATGCTGTAAGTGTGAAGAGAAATGGAGTGGCTTAAGGGTTTTTATAGAGGGGGCGAGATTAGGCAATGGCACTGCTTGCTTGAATTATAGAAATGAGGTACGTGGGCCATGTGAGCACATCGCGATGCTAGGCTATATTGTTGGAGCTTCCCCATAACTGGCATTGCTAGAATATGTTGAATGTTAGACTACTTAATTGATTTTTAATATATATGCAGTCATAAAAAAAAATATCACTTATGGAATTTTTAATGTGTATCTTTAAATTTGTAATAAAAATGATAGATGGTAAATGGGATCAATTTAAACACATCAGTTTTAAGTTGGTCATATTAATCATCATGTAAATCCTTAATTGATTTTTAATTTTACATAATATTTGAGTTTACATAATGTTGTGATATGATTAAAATTTTAGATATGTTGTTTAGTTTTTTTTATTTTATTAATGTAAAAATCAAATTAAATTAATTCAAATTTAAAATATTAAAATTGAATTGAACTAAACTTTTAATAAAAGTAAATTGAATTTTTGAATTTACTCAATTCGATGAGTTATTTCAATTTGAATCATCAACCCTGATTGTCACCCATGGCCGCCTCTGTGGTCTACCTCTCAGTGGTGTTGGTTTCTCTCTAGCCGGTTTGACGACTAAAAGTTGAAGCCTACGACTCTGTTTCTCCCTGTTTAGGGCCATGGCCTGTGTGTTTGGAGTTTATTGGCTTTGGGATAAGGCTTTTCTTTAATATATGATAACTAGACCTTGAGCCCATCTCTATAATTCTCTTTCCGGCTCATTAATAAATTGATTATCTAAGAAAAGAAAAATTATATACACAAAAGTTCCAATAAAAAAAAAAAAACCATATATTAAACTCGAAACTGATATATTAAAGGTTTGATAAATATCAAACGCCATCCAAAACAGTGTCTCCTTATGTTTGTTATTTTGTAATTATTTTAATTTATAATATTTCATACATATATTAAAAAAAAAAATTAAAATACAATTCTCCCAAAACCATCACTCATGTCGTCATGGCATATTGGGCAAAATATAGCTGGCATTACAGAATATTGAGTAATGCCACGAGCTTCCACTTTTTGGGGTTAATTATTAGTACCTCGTGGAATTGTTTATTTATTTATTTTGAGAATGTAATTCATGGGATTATTGATCGTTAAATAAAAGGTTTTGAGCGAATCTGGTCTTGATTCGGGTAAAGTCAAAGTGTTAATGCACAATTAATATCAAAATTAACAACAAAATATTTCATAGATTTATTTCCCAGCTGGAGTTCATGAAGGAAGAAGGTTCCTTGAATGTGCAGGTCAAGTCAATGAACGAACTGGAATCAAAGTTTGTGTAATCTGCAATAAACGAACTGGAAATCTTTGATTTTATTAATTAAATCATGACAATTGCCCCTTGACAACCATGGCCACCAAAAATCATGTTTTTTTTTTTAGCAAGGGATTTGGGGGGCAGAGATTTAAATATGGCTCTACCAGTTGAGTGATATACTTTCAGTCACTAAACTAAATCAGTCCAAGTCCTAAAAATATGGTTAATTAATGAAGTTAATTGGAGATAAATTAATGCAGTCGAAAAATTCTAATGAATTCTCTTCTATTGATTGAAATGTTTAGAGTCAGATTTTCTTAGTCCGGAGCCCTTGAGAATTAAATAGCTATTGTTGGGTTTATTGAACATAAGAGGCTAAATGTTTTCATTAATTAATAATTATATCTCAACATTTTAATATTTTTTAGAAAGAATCAAACCTTAAAAATTGAAAAAAAAATTGCATTCAAACATTAAAATCAATTTGAGAAAATTTGAATCTTATTAATGCAATGAAGTTGAAAAAAATTATAGTTTATAGCCAATGTATTTTATCATGGATGATAAAAATAAATTCAAAGAACAGTTTTAGCACTTTAAAATTTGCATTTTGCTACTACAAATTTTGAATGTTGAATATAATTACTTCTAATCTTAAAAAGTTTAACCTTTTTATCTAGAATAAAATTGTTTAGATATAATTGCTAATTAGCATAAACGTTTAACTTTTTATATCCAATTCACAAGTTATTAACTTTTAATACTAATATGATACCTGCATCATATGCGTACTGAATTGTGTTCATAGTATCCTTTGCCCTACAATGATGATCTCTTTGACCAACTCCAAGGTGCTAAGGTGTTCTCCAAGATTGATTTGTAGTCTGGGTATCATCAATTGAAGATCAATGAGTCTGATGTACCTAAGATAGCTTTCAGAACTTGTTAATGGGCATTATGAGTTTCTTGTTATGCCTTTCGGGTTAGCCAATGCACCAGCTGCTTTTATGGACCTAATGAACAAAGTGTTCAAACCTTACTCGGATAGCTTTGTTATTGTGTTTATTAATGATAGTTTGGTGTATTCACAAAATAAGGAAGAACACAAAAACCATTTGCAGATTGTATTACAAACTTTAAAAAGCAAACTATTGTATGCCAAGTTAAGTAAGTGTGAGTTCTGGCTTGATAGAGTTGTCTTCTTAGGACATGTTATTTCAGCAGAGGGAGTATTTGTTGATCCTAAGAAGATTGAAGTAATGGTCAAATGGGATCCTCCGACTATTGCTACAGAGGTTAGGAGTTTTTTGGACTTAGTAGGGTACTATCGACATTTCATCCAAGATTTCTCCATCATTGCAGCACCATTGATTAAACTTCTTTGAAAGAATGCAAAGTTTAAATGGACAGAAGAATGCCAAGAGAGTTTTGAGAAGCTTAAGGCATGTCTAACTTCAGCTCCAATTCTTACCTTACCTATAGGAATATGCGAATTTGTTGTGTATAGTGGTGCTTCCCGCAAAGGTTTAGGTTGTGTTCTGTTGCAACATGGGAAGGTGATAGCTTATGCTTCTAGACAACTTAGACCACATGAATTGAATTATCATACCCATGACCTAGAATTAGCTGCAGTTGTATTTGCATTAAAGACATGGAGGCATTACCTTTACGGTGAGACATGTCAGATTTATACAGATCATAAGAGCCTAAAGTATCTACTTACACAGAAAGAATTGAATTTGAGGCAAAGAAGATGGATCAAATTACTTAAGGACTACGATTATACCATTGAATATCATCCAGGCAAGGCTAATTTGGTAGCTGATGCCCTTAGTGGAAAGTCTCTTAGTAATTTAGCATATGTTAAGGGAGTTAGACTTTCATTATTATTGGAGTTTCAATCTCTAAGAGCAAAGTTGGCAGTGGATAACTCAAAGGCATCATTAGCAACTCTCAAAAGTAGGAAAGTATTGGTGGAAAGGGTTAGAAAAGCTCAAAGCCAAGATGAGCAGTTGAACAAGATCATCAATGAGGTGAGAAATGACACTCGTATAGATTTTTCACTTAGTGAAGATGGGACTTTAATGTTTGGTGGCAGTACCTAATGTAGAAAACCGAAAAAGGGAGATTATGGAAGAAGCTCACTGTTCTACCTATTCTATGCATTCGGGTAACACTAAGATGTATCGGGATCTTAGAGAAAATTATTGGTGGCCAGGTATGAGGAAGGAAATAGCAGAATTTATTTCAAAGGGCTTGGTATTCCAACAAGTTAAGGCAGAGCATCAATATCCAGCGGGAAAGTTATAGCCACTTCCTATTCCAAAATGGAAGTGGGAGCATATTACTATGGATTTTATTTCGGGATTACCTCGTACTCCACGTGGGCATGATGCAGTTTGGATAATAGTTGATAGATTGACCAAATCAGTACACTTTTTACTTGTCAAAATGGATTCTTCTTTGGATAAGTTAGCAGAGATTTATGTTAATGAGATTATGAGACTCTATGCTGCTCCAATTTCCATTATTTTAGATAAAGATTCAAGGTTTACATCTCGATTTAGGCCTAGTTTGCATAATGCTTTAGGAACTAAAATGAAGTTTAGTACTTCCTTGTATCCACAAACAGATGATCAATCAAAATGAACTATTTAGACTTTGGAAGGCATGCTTAGGGTATGTGTAATGGAGTTTAAGGGAAGTTGGGAGAAGTATGTATCTTTGATGGAATTTGTTTATAATAACATTTATTGTAACACCCCTCACCCGACTATAGTATAGCCGAAAAAAGTGTGCTACATTCGGTGTCGGAGCACCCTATCTTATCTTACTTTATTCCTTTAATAATTTGATCTCGTTATATTTTAATATCAATTATTTTTAAATGGAGAAACCAGCAGAGTTTCTCCAATTTTATTATCAGTTGGCGTATTTCACTATTCACCTGCTTGAAATTTTTAATAATATTTTACAATAAAAATCTCATCAATTATTCTCATAACTATCTCATAATTCACATCTCATTCATATATCTCAATTTCATATTCATTTCCATGCATTTCCATTCATGCACAATTTATATATATAAGTTCTCAAGTTTCATTAATTTACTTGATTTACAGACTGATTACATAAATTCATAATTTACATGATCTACAAATTAATTATAGTTCCATAATCTATATTTCAACATACAATTCATTGTTTACATTACAAATAATAACTAATTATAATGTACAAAATACATAATATGATCTATATGGGCCCTATCTACATGCATTGCTGAGGAGGTGACAACCTTGAATACTATGCAGATCAGAACTCCAAAATCTCTGTTTGGTATTCGCTGGGCTTTAATTTCAGTATCTGCGTGAGGAAACAAATCCATCGCGCTAAGCATTCCTGCTTAGTGGTGCAATAATATAACAAGGAAATAATATAACAAGTAAAAATAATTAGAGCATATTTTCTATACTCAAGAATTTTACTGGGTTCATATGAAATTTTCTATACAATATATCTTTCGTCATTTATGTTGCTCTCTAGAATCACTTCTTTCATAAGTTTACAATAATCATTTATATCATATACAAATAAATCTAAAATTTATACTTATATTCTTATGAAAGTCACATTTGTAATATTATTTAAGTTATAATTCTTCTACTAGTCTTTTTATCACTTCCTTGATACTTTCTAAGTTGTTTACAATCATTTCGTAATATTTAAAATTTTTAGAACTAATTTAATTTACTTCAGACCCTTCTAAGAAATAAATTTTTGAAGCTAATCTGATTTATTTCAGAACTTCTTACTCATCTATTTGCTTTCTAGCATTTTTAATTGGTAATATTCATAACTTATTTTAGTAAATTAGACTGCCCAAGTAACCTATGACAAGCTGACTAAACTGGATAACGGATCGTTGGCACTGGACACCGTAGTGCCTCGGGCCGTCATACCATGGGACGTAGAACGTCAACCACGTATGTAGTCAGTATGGCTAAAAAGCCATGATAACACATAATCGGGCATTAAAGCCATGAGTGCAGGCATAAAGCCATCAGTACGGGCATAAAACCATGAATACCGGCATAAAGCCATGAATATAGGCATAAAGCCTTTCACAGTACTGCTAAAACAATACCCTATTGGCATGCCAAACTATCCAATCTGACACACATTTCTAGGCAATACATGGGCACAATAGTACCATTAAGAGTTTATATGTTTCATCATTTCATTATATTTTTCATTTATATTTTTATAGCATTCTAATTTTATTTACAGTGGAAGCATAATTTCCAATTTCTCATTTCTAGGTAATTTATGCATTCATCGAATTATTCATACTAATTACAATTCACATTCATTTGATCTTATATACCATTTACATTTAAAACATCTTTCCTTTCTCCCTTGATGGGAACCTAAATCCCAAATAACACTTTTATCTCATTTATACATTCAACAATTTATTCATGTAAAGTACATTTCATAAGTTATATTGCTAATAGATTATGAATTCCATTAGTGTTGAGAGTATAAGTCTCAATTACCTATTCCAAGTAATCCATGAACATTTCATGGATTCCAAATTTCATGCCTTAATTCCTCTACCAATTTAGTTCTTACACTGTGTCTTTGTATTACTATTCACATTACTATTCACTCAAATTGTTAACTTTTTAATACATAACAAATTTATTGAACCTAAGTTCACTAAGATACCACATTTTGCATTCTAAAGTTGTTGGTATTAGTTGCCAATACCATTTCAAAGCTTAGTGTTGGTTACTTTACAATTTTCAAATTTTAAGCACTAAGTTTATTGTTCCATTGGTCATTTGTACAGTAGGAATTTAGTAAAATTGTCTTCATAAAAGTTGTTCCTTATTGTGTCTAGTTACATTTATTTTTTTGAATCACTCTATTTGGAGTTTTGTAGCTCAAGTTATGATCATTTTCTCATAACTGACAGGATTGACCTGTACCCAGATTTTCTTGGCAATTTGGTTCTGCCAAATTTGGTGACCTAAGTTTGGTTGGCAATTTAACTAGGTTATGATCAGAATTTGGATTTTTGTTCATCATGAAAGTTGTAGGCCTATGTCTCAGCTTTCTGTTGGTAAAATTTCAGGTCAATTGGACATTTCTACGCTGAGTTATGACCAAATGAATAAATATTGTTCATTTGGTCATTTTGCCTAGGCATAATATAAGTCACCTGGATTAGGGCAATTTTTAGGTTAACTTGGTTTGGTTTTCTGGGCAAGGTTTCTTCACCAAAGTTGTGTCATTATGTGTCTAGTTTCATGTCCAATTGGCCTTGCACCAATTGAACCTATACAACTCTATTTACAGCTTCCCAAACCTGCTGGACTCATAACTAGTTCTGCAGGTCACCAAGGGTAGCATGCCTAAGCTCAACTCCAACATCCTTACTCACTTCAATTTCTCCTCACACACATTCAAATGGTCACTAATTTATCATTACAAGGTTAATATACCATTTTATGAGCAAACCCTAATTTTTTTTCACAAACCCTAATTTCCAAGTGTCCATTTCATGCTTTTCATGTCATCTAACACATCCAACACACATAGTTCAACATCTAACTCAAGTTATCTCATCACAAACCACTTCTAAACAATTCAAGTCATACAAATCAACAAATCTCATCCTTCTCCCATGGCTGCAAATTTTCATACACACTTCAATATAATTATTTTGTTCAATTTTATAACAAATTCTCATTTAATTTGTCTTCCTAACAAAGATTAAAAGATATGGAAGGGAGTATAGGCACTAACCTTGTTGAGCACTCTCTTGGCTTGTTGAAACCTTAGAATTTTCTTCACTTTATGACAATCAAAATGTTACTCTTGATGTGGGAATTAATTTTTGTGAAGGGTGTGTAGGGGTTTGAGGTGGTTTTGGGCGTAGAACACAAGCTTGAAGTGTGCTCCAATGGAGGTTTCTCTCTCCTCTCTTTCTCTTTTTCTCTTGTTATGCTACCCATGGTGAAGATGCAGATTGGTTTTGTCAATTTGTCTCATTTATCTCCTTTTTATTAGTTTTATGTAAGCTTGTTGAATGGTGATTGGTGGATAGGTTTTTAATGACATCATATGATGTCATAATTAGGTATTTTCTTTCATTTTCTTTTCTTCTCTTCTCTACTCATTTTCAATTTAATTTTTAGCAATATTTATTCATATTTTAGATCATAATAATTATTTACTTAACTGGACAAGTCGGCCAAAAATCATCTCTGAAGATGAAATTACCAAAATGCCATCCGTTTGGCTTAACAGACTAAAATTGTCTGTACCGATTGAAAAATTTTTCTAAACCTTTTCTTGGCATTCTAATGCCATAGAAATCTCAATGACTCTTCTCTGGAGTCTCAAAAATTATTTTATGAATTTTCTCCCGGGTCTAGGGCTCCTAGTTGCGAGGAGCGCAACTTCCCACTGGGTTAGCTATCACTAGGGCACCGGCTCATTTAACTTGGTTACATTTTATTTCTAAAATTTTTTCTAAATTTTTCTTATTAATATTAAAGTTAATTATGGTTCCTCACTTTAGTTTAAATATTTTTCCTGACGTTCTAACTGTCCGGACCGACACTGGTCACCAGAACAGTAGAATGTACGGAATTGCTATAGTAAGGGTGTTACATTTATCATGCTAGTATTGGCATGGCTCTTTATACGGCGCTATATGGTAGAAAATATAGGACGCCAGTATATTGGACTGAAGTTGGAGAAAAGAAGCTAGAAGGCTCATAAATGGTATGGCACACTACTGATAAGATCCAGATGATTAGAAGTAGATTAAAGGCTGCACAAGACAGGCAAAAGAGTTATGCGGATTTGAAGAGAAGAGATATTGAGTACAATGTTAGGGATAAGGTATTCTTAAAGATCTCTCCTTGGAAGGGAGTTGTATGTTTACCAAAGCATGGAAAGTTGAGTCCTCAGTTTATAGGGCTTTATGGGATTATAGAGAAGATCGGACCAGTTACTTATCGTTTAGCTTTACCTTCAAAGTTATGGCAAATTCATGATGTCTCCATGTATCCATGTTGAGAAGATATAGAAGTGACCCCTCACATATTCTGCAGAAACAACCTATTGAGTTGAGAGAAGATTTGACTTATGAAGAAAAACCAGTGGAAATTATTGATAGAGAGGAGAAAGTCTTGAGGAACAAAGTGGTTCCATTAGTTAAAGTTTGTTGGAGCAATCATTCTAGAAAAGAAGGTACTTGGGAGAAAGAAGATGATATGCAGGCTTAGTATCCACATTTGTTTGCTCTACAAGGTATGTAAATTTTGAGAAAAAAATTTCTTTTAGGGGGAGAGAATTGTAAGAGTTGGTCCAATGAAAACAAAACAACAATAACATAATAATAATAATAGTAGTATGGAGAAGTCTCCAAAATAATAATAATAATAATAATAATAATAATAATAATAATAATAATAATAATAATAATAATAATAAGAATGAGAAAGTTAAAAAGAAGCCAAATGCAACACCCCTAATTTTTAAATTTATTATTTTATGGATAAATATTAGTATTTTATTTTATTAAAAATTTTGGGAGATTATTTGAAATTTTTTAAATTTTAGAAATCGGGTTTGATTTTTCAAAATCAATAAACTTTGTTAATTTTTATGAATTAATTTAAAAACCACGTGACAAAACTAAAAATATATTTAGATTCTACAAAATTTTTTGAGTTTTCTAAAATTTTTTCAGAATTTTTGTGCCTCATTTTTTATCCCAGAATAGAGTAAAAATTTAATTTCGGATATCCTGAATTGGACCGAACGAATCAAACTGAATTGGGTCGCACCGATCGAATCGAACCGGCTCTCTTCCTTTTCTTTTCTCTTCTACCTCGTGCGCCCGATGTTCCCTCTTCTTTCTCCATTTCTCTCTCCTCTCTCCTCCCCTTATCGCCCCGCTGCCGTCTAGCCCTTCCCCGATCACCAGCGCCCTGCCTGGACGCCTCCCCGCCACCAACCGATGCTCCAAGCCGCCGAAAAATAGCTCCAAAAACTCCCCAACATGTGCGATGCTTTGGCTTCCCAGGCCGATTTCTGTGAATCTGGCTACCGATTGGACCAAGTCTTATCCCAAAACCCATCTACACCTCGAGAGCTTTCCATAAATACCAACAATATAAAAATCCATTCAGCGATTTGTCCAATTTTTGCCCAGGAAATTTTAGCTCATTTCGACTTTTTGGCCAGATTTCTCGCAAACTGTGAATCCCACGAAAAATCCGAGAGTGCCAAAGTGCTCCCCTCGACGAGAGCTTTGTGGCAATACTCATTTCAAAATTTTCTGACACCATTTTTCGGTGGGTCCCACTGAACTTCGCAGTGTTTTTCTGAGCATTAAATGAACTTAATAAATTCCATAAAAATTATGTACTAACCCCATGTTGTGGGCTTCGTATAGGTATGCTCATTTCACGGAAATTCAATAGTTGCTCAGGTCTGCAATTTCGCGCCAAGTAGGCAGACTACAGAAGAAAGTTTTAGAATCGAATCGAGATTATAGGCTATTCCACTATTTTCAGACGTCTCGGATGTGTCCCAAGGGTCAGAATTGGCATAGTTAAACCCGAACCCTCATTTTTTTAATTATCTAGGCCTGATTTCGATTAAAATCTATGAAATATTCGTGGTAAGTTATAAAATTATAATTTCTTTTGCATTAGCTTAATAATATTGCTAAGGACTGTGGGGCAAAATTTTAGAATTTTTAGAGCTCATTTGAGTAGTTTTTCCAAAAGGGTTAATTGTAGGGACTAAATGGTAATTTTCCAAATTACGGTGGTTGACTGTTTGGATGGGACCAGGAGGGGGCATGTGATGTGATTGAGTTGTGGATGTATGACTTATGGATATAGAAGTATATTTTGAGCCCTTTTACAGGTTGGGTAGCTCCTAGGTATAAGGGGAACTCTACCGGATTTTCAGCATGATTTAGGATGTCTTTGATTCTTTTTAAGCTTGTATTGAGTTAATTATATTAAATAATTATAATGAAATTATTAGGTGAGCCGAGATAGCCTTCCTCCTCCGCCCAGTTGCCACAGTGACCTTGGTTCATGTCTGTGAGTAAAATATTGATTTTAATTATAATTTTAATATTATTATATATTCAAGCATGCCTATGTACCACTTATAAATATATATTTATGTAGTTAAACACTAGGCACATTTTATATTGCATTCTTAATTGATGAAATGCCATGGATGTTATTTTATGGTAATTTGGAGCAGTGTGCTTGTGGTGGCGTGCGTGTGATGTGTGGTAATGGATATGGATAGCATGGGTAGACGCGGCTGGAGCATGACTCGCTGGGACTCGATCCTTTTATGGATAAGTCGAGGTAGGCATGACTCGAGATGATCTCACTGGCCCCCACATTTGGTCTATTAAGTGAAAGTCCGGCTTGAGATGTACTCGCTTGCAGAGGTTGGATTAAGAGAGTTGTATAGGGGATCAGCTCCCATATATGCACTGTTTGCATATTACATGGGTGCATGAGTGCTCCAAATTACCTTTTTGCTGTTATGATGTGATTTGTATGAAAATTATGATAGCGTTGCATTCCACTCTTTAGGATGCATTAGCTTTAGATAGCTATAGAAATTGTAGTTAAAATCAGTATTTTCCTCTTTGAGTCAAACGCTCACTCCTATTCACCTTATTTTTTCAGGATACAGGAAATTTCTTATTGAGTTCTAACCTGCCTCTCTCCCTCGTAGGTCATCTATTAATGTATGTGATGTTTTGTATAATTTTACTAACTTCTAGAATTTCGCATATGTTAGAAGTATTTTATTTGAATTGGATCTGTAATATAATGTTATGTTGGATCTGTAAAATTATTAGATGCATGTATGATTGGATTGGATGAGGGAGCCGAGCTCCCATTTGATTTTATGACATTATGAGTATGTGGAGGTGAGCTGAGCTCTCCAAATTATTATATATTGTGCGTATAGGTCGGGCGAGTCAAAAACTCTCCATTGTATGGTCCATGTTTTTGCCAGACTTTGTCTGATTGTTTTCTTGAAATTGGGCTTAATATGAGCCTTATGTCACACCTTACCCCTATGTAAGGCATAACATGATCCCGTAGAATACCTAATGAACTACCGAACTTCACCTACCGATAACTCATTAAGTATCCTACAAGGGATTTTAAAACAATTTTCTTACTTTTGTTAAGTGGTGAGCGTTTTCTAATAGGTGTTTAAAACATTTAATTGAAATTAAAAACTAGTTAAAACTTTTGGCCCCTTTTATTTTTTTGCAAATTTTATAAAAATTTTGACAGAGTTCCGTTTATATTTTGAGAAAACAGTTCTTCAAATACCTGTAAAAAGGACTTCCAAAAATTTTCTCAACCACTACTTCAATTTCACAATCAATCTCAACAATTTCTCAAATCTCAAATTCAACAGTCAACATTTCTCAATTTTCAAAGTTCAATCATCAGTAAAATGATATCTTTCAATCTCATTCAAATTAAAATAAAACATTTCCATTCATTAAAGACAACAAACTATATATATATATATATATATATATATATATATATATATATACATCATACCAAAATCTACAGTATGAAAATTCCACTAAATTTTATTACAACTTTATACAAATTTTGTACAAACTGCTCAAGACCGATTTACATGTCCATACATTTATGTGCAATATATATATCAAAATAAATATTTACAGGCAGGGTATAAATTATACCCGATAACTTCAAGCTGATAGATCCTCAATCCTCGCACTCGCTTTGTCGCTTCCTCTAGTTTCTAAATCTGACAAAGAATAATGCCGAGTACTAGGACTCAGTGGTGCACAACATACTAAAATAATCTTTATGCAGAACTTAAATCACATTTATTCGAAAATTTGACTGAACATGAAAATTAAATACAAATCATGCATTATGAGATTTTAATCCCAAACAATTTCATTTTGAAGTATCAAATCATATTTCATAAAACCCACAGTTAATTCATGTCATTCGAAACAAATAGAATCTCAATAGCCAGAGGCTAAAGAGAAATCACATCACAAGGCTAGCTAGCTCAAATATATGGATATCCATTCACATCCTCTTTTACTGGCACACCTCAACACTTCTCCAGAGAAGGAATCAAAATTCGAAACTAATTACCCCCACTAGTCGTGCTAGTGAGGTGTTCAAATATATGGCCATGACACTGTGGTTTCAAAACTTATCTTAACAATTTGCTAAACATTATCATTTCAAATATACACAGTAACTTTCACAATTTAAATCAAAACATCATAAATAAGGTCACAATACTTTCAACAATTCAAAGCAAAAGTAAAATGCATATTTCATTCACTTTATCAATGAATTTTAAAGCATAGTGATGTTGTGTACAAACCTCAAGCGAGTCGCCTCTTAGCCTTGACTCGGTTCCTCGGGTTCTTTCCCAGTATTTTTTTCAACTGAAACACATAATTTTACAGTGTTTCAATACCATAACTTAGCATAAATCTAAAAATAAATTTTAACTTCACTTTTACCTAGCTCTAACGTGTTAAACTCGATGTTCCTTAAATTTTTGTGCTTCAGGTTACTATTCACTATACTATTCAAGTCAAATTGTTGACTTTCTAAGGCTTAATAGGTATGGGAATTTCAACTTCACCCACATACCACATTTTGGTCACTAAATTTGTTGGTTTTGGTTGTTTATTCAAATTCTAAGTCTTTTTAGGCAAATTTGATAATTTTCAGTTTTGGAGTCTAAGGTTGCACTGTTCCATTAGTCACTTTTCTGTTAGAATTTGGCAAAACTTCCTTCATAGAAATTGTTCTCTATTGTCTTAAGTTTATTCTCCTTTTTGAATCACTCCAATTGGAGTTTTTTAGCTCAAGTTATAGCCATTTGAACCATGGCTGCCGGATTGGACACAACCCAGAATTCTGGGCAATTTTCGGTGCTGGTAGTTTTGGGTCACCAACTTAGGGTGGCCAAATGACTTGGTTAATGGCATAATTTGGGTTTATGTTCTTCATGAAAGTTTTAGGTCTATATCTCATCTAAGTACTGGTAAAATTTCAGGTCATTTAGACCTTCCTAGCTCAAGTTATAACCAAATGAACAAACACTGTTCATTTGGTCAGTTTATATAGGGCAGCTTGCAATTTTCTAACTTTGGTCAATTTGTTCACTAGGTTTTGATCACTTTTTGGGCATGCTTCCCAAATGAAAATTGTGTCATTTAGTGTCTATTTTCATTCCCAATTGGTCCCATACCAATTGGACTTATAAAATTTCATTTTTGGTCCCTCAAAGCAAATTTGGTCATGCTGCTCCATTCGAATTTGGCCTTAACTCCCACCATTCCAACACACTTCATTTGGTCACAAATGATCATTTTTCACTTCACATTAGGTCAAAAACATCATTTACCACTTCCTCACATTTTTGGTCTCTAAACCCTAATGTTCAAAACCCTAATTCACAAACTCATGCATTTAGCTACTTTCAAAGTCTTTAATCCTAACCATTCCACTAATTAAAGTTCCTATACCCATTCAAACCATTCAAATCATGCAAATCACCCTCCTCTTCATGCTGAACAAATTTCAGCTTAGTCCCTCAACAATTTGTTTCATTTCATTTTAAATTTATTTCTATGTTCTTGATGCTATATACACACTAATTAAACTAAAAATTTGAAGTTTGCATTACTAACCTTGCTTGGAGGGTTTTTAGGCTTCCCTTTCTTCAAGTCTTTCTTCTTCTTTTTACTCTCTAATGCTTCCTCAACATGTAAAGAGAATTTTTAATGTTGGGAATTTGTGAATTTATGGAAGAGAGTAGGGAAATTTAAACTTTCTTTCCCTTAACAATGGTTGAACATGGTGAAGGAATGGAGAGAGAGATGGGGCGGCAACAAGGTGAGGAAGAAGACTTTTGATCCTTTTTTTTTTCTTTTCCTTTTTGTTTTTATGTCTTTAGGAAGACCAAAAATCTAATTAATTAAATATATTAATTATTATTTTTATGGCATCATGCATGATGTCATCACCTTTTTAACTTTTTCATTTTCTTTTTTTTTTCTATTAGTTCTTTAATTTAATTCTCGATTCTGAAATTTTCTTTTCTCCGATTTTATTTGACAGTTAGGTCAGGAGTCAGCTCTCGGGGTCAATTGACCAAATTGCCCTTCGCCGGTTCATCCCAGTTTGCAATTAATTCAATATTTCTTCCGGCTCCCTGACCTAATTATTTGACTAGCTTAACAGTTCTTTTTCGTGATTTTCTCTTTTCCACTGTGTTCGTAATGGTCCTAAGGACCGCAACGTTACATTTTACGATTCGAAATTTGAGTTTAAAATGACTTCGCAGTCCTTCCCGAGAAGGTCACCCATCGCTGTGACTCTCAGCTCGTTTAACTTCTTATGTTCTGTTTTTCTTATTTATACTTAACTAATTGACAATTACTAATTATTTGTGTTTATGGCTTATCTAGTTGTCATAAGTGTGGTTCTAATCCCCTTAATTGTCCGAACCGACACCGGTCACCAGAACAGTGAAATATACCAGGCTATACAAATAGGGGTGTTACACCTTAGAACTGGGTTAAGTAATAGTTAGGCTTACTACGGGCCTCGGGGGCTTTAGGCTGGCCCAGGTCCTAGTGCCTGTCCAGCCCATAAGTTAGAACGTGACACCAAAAGTGTTCCCATTTTTTTTTCCTTGAGCAGAAATAGGGGAGTTCAACTCCACACCAAGCACTTCTCCTTTCATCCTTTCATTCACACCCATATTACATAATCAACCATAGACCCGCTCAAGTTTTAATTAAACACCCATTTTCAACAAAAACCCTAACTTAAAACCATCTTCCACTCACAAGAGCTAATGATTTCTTTCAAGTGAGTAAATCCTTCCTTCTTCTTAATTGCTCAAGTTTAATTTGATATTTCATTGTTCTATGGTAATTCTTATGGCATAAGAATAATAGGGAGATGAATTTTATTTTGAAATAATAGGTTTATGTGGGTTAATAGAGATGTGAAATTTCTAGCTATTAGGTGGGTGCTCTTTAATAAGTTGAAGTAAAAGTTGGTGTTTCTATATGGAGAGGTAGATTTAAGTTTTTATGTCTTAATTGCTAGGTGAACAATGAAGTATTTAAAGTATGATGTGATTATTTTGGACCTATTAATGGAGACTAATTGTACTTAAACTAGCAAGAATTTTAATGAAATACAGGGAAGAAATTTTAGCATGAAACTAAAGGAGAAGAAAAAAATATATTAAATGGAGAAGGAGAAATAAATGAAAAAAAATGTGGAATTTATTATATTATTTTGTGTAAGCCACAGATGGACGTTTTAAATTTATTTGTGATGTGTTGTAAATTGTTAAGAGCTTGTTGAGCTGTTGAAATTTTGGGAAACGTTCAATTTATGTTAGAATGTTGTCGAATTTCTTTTAGAATTTTTGAACATAAATCATGCATTTTATATCCCACCATTTCAACCTAGGATTTAAATTCCTCTCTTGATGCATTTTTATTTTCTTTAACTTTAGGAGAGGATTCGGCTCCTGTAGTAGATACTAGGGGTGCTCCAGTAATCTAGACTTCAGTCTGTCTTCAGTACAGGTGAGTGGATAAATATATAATACTGATATTTTATTAAATGTAACTTATTTATATAATTTCTAATTATAAAAATGGGAACAGAGAATGGTAATTTTATATTTTATTATTGAATAAAATGAGATTTATAATTTATACATGCATTTTGCATAGTCATTTAGGTTTAATTTCATGGCCATTTTATTTATTTGTTAGTCACTTTTAGCTAATTTTATTAGTTATTTAGATAGTTTTTCATTATTATCAATTTTTGGATTAAATTGTAATTTTTGCTTTGTTTTGTAGGTAAAATGGTGTTTTTGAGGGACTAAAAAGAAATTATGCCAGTGAGGAGTGATTCCTATAGCCAAAGATGTCAAAAACAAAGCTTGAAAGTTGAAGAATGCAAAGTGGCCGAAATGTACATAACTTGCCGCATAAGTTGTGCAGTTCTGCACAGGGAGAAGAAGTAATTTTCCAAACCTGTCGAAGCCTGCATAAGTCACTACATGACTTATGCAGACTTACTCCTTGCTAATGCAGCTTCACGAAAAACTGCATAACTTATGCAGTCTCGCACTCTGCTTATGTAGTTTCACGAAAGAGACAATCAAAATAGCCGAAATCTGCATAAGCTATTACATAACTTATGCAAATCCATTCTTTGCTTATGCCTTCACGCAGAGAGCCCTAAACATGTCAAAAACTGCATAAGGGCCTGCATAACTTATGCAGTCCACTTATGCAGTTTCATAGAAGACTCCAAAGCTTGAAAACACTGCACAACCAACCTACATAGCTTATGCAACATCACGGGAAGCACCTGGAACCACCAATTTTGCATGAAATCTGCATAAGAAACTTGCACAACCTGTGCAACTCTTCATAATGAGCTGCCAGAAGATTCCCTCATATGAACTTCACCTCAAACACACCATTTTAGGGCTACTTATCAGAAAGATATAAATAGGTCCTTATCCCATTTCAAAAAGGGAGAAAAGAAGAAGAAAGTGGAGAGAGGCAAAGAAAACGTCAAAAAACAGAGCAAGAGGGCACCACTTCCCTTTTCTGGATCAGATTTGGCTTCTTCTTCTTTTCGTCCCTATTTCCTACCTTTCTTTTATTGGGTTTCTTAGTTCTTAGCTTAGATTTAAGATTTATTTCCATATTCACTTAGAATTTATTGTAAATATTATGGATAGTGAGTAGTTTTCATTAGATTCTGGAGTTGGGATGTAATATTTGAGATATTTTATGGATTTTGATTGGGTAATCTATATTTTGTAGTTTTAAAAAAGTTTTATCCATTTCTTGTGTGCTCAATGACATGCTTGGTGTAGGATCCCATTAAGTATTATTCTTAATCCATGGTTGAAACACCGAAAGGAGAAAACCTTGTGATAGATAAACAAGAAATTGGACTTAATTAACTTAGATCTAGAAATAGACTAAGGATTAAGAGGATTTACAGATTAATTAAGGAACTTAATGGGTCTTGATTAATTTTAACTCCATGAAAGTAGGATTAGATTGATTAAGGCACTCTTTGTATCACTCGAAAGAGTATTTAAAGGATTTAAGAATTAATCTTTTTAAAACCCGTAAATTCCATAAGATTGGATAATCAATTTAAAAATCCCAAAATAGCTTGAATATGAACTCCCAAACTCCGGAATCACCCTTTTATTATTGTTAATTTCTAATTGAATTTAATTGCTTGCCATTTTAAATCTTGCCATATTTCAATTTGCTTATTTTAATTTGCTGCAAATTTAGTTGAATCTTTACATTGTTGATTAGATTATTAATTTTGCATATATAGATTTTACACTTCAATATCTATCAATCTATTGCTTGAATTTTCAAAAATAATTCAAATTAGTCAATTTTTATATCAAAAATTCAATCATTAACACAACTCTTCGTGGGAATGATATCTTTTCTATATTACTTGTACGACTAATGCACTTGCGGTTGGGACCCATTAAGTTTTTGGCGCCGTTGTCGAGGAGTTGTTTGTTTAAGATTGAATTTTTTATTGTTTTAGTTATTTTAGATTTTTATTGTTATATATTATCTTTTCACTTTGTGTTTTTGGTTGTTTTCATTTTGTTGTTTGATATTAGATGATTTGGTTGTTTAGGTAATTTGAACATTTTCTTTTTAATTCTCTTTATTATTACTTTACTTTGTGTTTTTCTTTTTGAATTTTTCTTTTATATTTCTAATTTTGTTTTCGTTTGCTTATCTTGTGAGGTTAATTAAAATGTTTCATGCACAAGTCTTCACAAGTTTTGCTCAACTGCACTTGGAGCCCTTTTATGCTGCTTGGGGAAGATTCAATGATATGGTAGAGAGATTTTCTAACCACATCCTTTCAAATCAGTCTCTAATTCTTTGTTTCTACAATGGTTTGGATGAAGCAACAAGAAATAGGGTAGATTATGGTGCTTGGGCAATTGGTGATCACGTTCTTCAAAGAGGTCATGATGATGTCATTCACTTATTGAATGACGTGGCAGATTTTGATTACCATTAGCATTGGGACACTTCACTATAGGGTTTGAGTCACCAATATCCTCCATACCACTACCAATCTAATATTTCACACCAACCATTTGAGTTTGAAGAAGAGAAAGGAGTGGGACTTGAAGAGGAAGAAGATAAATTTGAAAGTTTCTTCAACCAATTATTGAAGATTCAAAAAGATCAACAAATGAAACTTAAAGAAATGGTAGTTGAATTGGATGATCTTGAAACATCAATGAAGAAAAATGAGCTATCAATCAAGATGATGAATGGACCTTATGAGGAGGAACTAAAAAATCAACATGGGGACGATGAGTTTAGCTATGACAAAGCTTCATGGGAATTTGAATCTGCAGAAGAAATGGAGCCTCAATCAGAAAAAGAAAAATCCCTTGAAGATAAGTTACTAACAGAGTTCCCACAAGAAAAGAAGTTACTTGAAGAAGAAATGGAATTTAAAGTTGAAGAAAACAACTCTTTTATCCTTAGAGGGTCATTGGAAGAGGGTTATATGTAAATGAGTCAGAAATGAAGTAGGTAGTTAAGGAAATTGATAAAACCATCAACTTGAGCTCAATGATGGTGCTTACACATACACCATTGGAAGACCCTTTTCTCTCATGGATACCTCCTTCACTATTTTATATCCTCCATGCGCTAAAGCTTTCTTCAGCCCAAGCATGTGATTTCACTCCAAGTGTTGTTCGTGCTACATGCAAATTTGCTTCAAATTTTGCCAATCTTGAGGGCACTTTATATCAAGATCCATATGTCATGTTATATGACAATTATTATGGAAGGAAGCCACTTTTTTATTAGCATATATGACAAGGGTCAAGCTAATGACCATAACTTAGCGCTCTTGGGAGGCACCCCAAGGGTCAAGCTAAAACAATAAATGTTAAATGAAAAAATTTTAAAAAAATACGGAATAAAAGATGAAATAAAACTAGTACAAAAGCAACACAGCCAAACAACACAGCACAAAACCATTACAAATTCAGGAAAATGAACTAACATAAGAAAAGGAAACAAAAACCAAAAAGGCAGCAACATGAGTAAGCAAAATAACCAAAACATCAGGCTTCCAAAATGAAACATGATCCGAGTCAGATAGGCAAACGAACCTGAAGGCTCCACCACCCAATTCAACCAAAAAAGTGATATGAGTTCTTTATGCAACTAGGCACCAGATGATGAGAGACAAACCCAAAAAACTCAAGCTGAACAATAACCTTCACAACCATGCCACAAAGTTATGGGATCTAAACAAACAAACTTTATTCAAATAGTAGGCAATATTATTTGCTTCACGCAAAACATGAACAAAAGAAATCTTGGGGAGAGAATTAAGGCAATTGCAAATGGAATTGAGAATGACATTAACCTTCTATAGTGCCTTTTCCGGATTGGTGACCCAAAGTAAAGCGTTCTTCGAATCAGATTCAATCATAACACCTTCTGCCATGGACCATGCTTGAGGGAAAATATGCAATAGTTCAAGCACTTTATGAATGGCTTTTAGCTCAGCAAAGTTGGAATCATGTATGCCTACTCTACAAGAGAAAAGACCAATAAACATGCCTATAGAATCTCGAAGAACACCTCCGATAGCACAAGGGCCAGGTTTGCTTAGAGATGATCTGTCCATGTTCCATTTAAGGCAGTTCTGAGAAGGTGAAGACCATGAAACAAATGGTCTTTGAATCAATTGATTACTCTAGCACTTAATAGCTTCTACCGAAGAAAGATCCAATGTAAGATATGAGAATTCTACATCCAGGGCCTTAAGCCAAACCGAAATCCTAAAGAGAATAGTAGAGCAAAGAGAAGAAGTAGTGAAATCAGAGCTATTACAGACTTTGTTGTTTCAAGCAATCCATATTGACCATATAATACCATAGAACCAAGTCATCGAGAACTTTGCTTGAAATTTACCCACCACCAGAGATTTCCACTCTGTCAATAAATCCATAATAGACTTTGGAATGCACAAATACACTTCCCACCATTTGAAAAACCAAGACCATATTAACCACGATGACCTACACACCCAAAAAATATGATCAATAGATTCATTCTCACAATTGCAAAAGGAGCATACGTTCTTATCTGGTGGTAAGATTCGCAGGCGAGATGGCCATTCTTTAGTGTTCAACCTTTCATGGCAAATCAACCAAACCAACATCTCTGTTTTATTTGGGGCTAGACCATTCCAAACATAAGGTAAATTGACACTCCCTTAATAGCAAGCCTTAAGAAGATAGTTGTACATGGATTTAACTGTGAAAACTCCACTAAATATTGATTTCCATATTAGTTTATCTTCCTTGAACCAAAACAGAGATGCCAAGTTTACAATAGCCAATAATTGATTCAGTGATTCTTGTTCCCATGATAATAGGTTTCTTCTCTAATTAAAATTCCAAACCCAAGAATTGTTCACCCAATTGCCCATCTCTTTAACAAAAGCATCAGGAGTAGAAGAAAGGGTGAACAACCTCACAAACTCATACCTTAGAGGTCTATTGGATATCCATCTATCATGCCAAAATCGAATGGATGCATCATCGCCAACTAAAAATTGAAAATTTCTGAGTATTGAGAAATTGGGAACAGGGGAGCAGGCTGGAAGTTGAATGTCCCTCCAAATGGGAGAAAGAGATGAGCCCGAAGCCAATAAGATACCATTTTCTGATTGAATCTATACTTGGATTGGAGAATTGATGCCCAAGGGGAGTAAGTATGATTTTGGAGCCTCCAAAGCCACTTAAAAAGGAGTGATTGATTATGTAAGAGCAGATTTGCTATCCCCAAACCACCACCTCTCTTTGGCATTAACATAGTGTTCTAATTGATCAAGTGTAACTTTCTATGATTAATTCCACCAGCCTAGAAGAAGCTTCTCATTAATTTTTCAATCTTTAAAGCTACCGTCTTTGGCATACGAAAAATAGATCTCTTCTATCTTAAGACCAACCCTCGATATGCATTCAAAAAATAGATAAGTAATTGAAAGGAAGATTAGATATGCATGATTTTATCAGCGTTAAACATCCAAACATGGATAAGAGCTTGCCCTTCCAAAAGGATAGCTTATTCTCAATTGGTCAAACCTCTAGATCCCAAGTTGAGACTCGTTTTGTATTTGCTCCTAGGGGAAAGTCCAAATATCTTATGGGAAGCCTCCCAAGTTTGTACAGCATAAATCAGTAGCAGATTGCAAAATTTCATCATCAACATTGATCCCAAATAAATGACTCCTATGAAAGTTGACTTTTAAGGTAGACATTGCATAGAAGCATCTTAGAATTCTCATAACATGAACAAGATAATCCAGACGACGCAGATAGAAGAAGATGGTGTCATCCGTGAATTGCAAATGACTTATAGATGTCCCACTTGAACCCATAGAAACTCCAAGAAGCTTTCTTAAGTGGCATGCTTTTGAAATTATTAGGCTTAAAGGCTCCACTGCAATATTGAACAAGAAGGGAGAGAGTGGGTCAACTTGTCAAAGCCCATTGGTCATCTTGAATTCAGTAATTGGACTGCCATTAACTAAAATTGAAACTCGCGAATATGAGATGCAACCTGAAATCGAGGAGCATCATTTTCTACCGAAACACACTTTTACTAAGGAGCTATCAATGTGCTCCCATTTCACTGAATCAAAGGATTTCTCGAAGTCTATTTTGAAGACAAAACAACCGAGCTAATGGCATTTATGATACTCAATAACCTCACTTGCAACAAGAAAAGAGTCCAGAATTTGCCTCCCACTGATAAAGGTGCTTTGCAGTGGACTAATACTAAATGGCATAACTTTCTTAACTCTTAGAGTGAGGATCTGGCCACAATTTTTTAAACCCTATAGATTAAACTCATTGGTTTCTAATCCTGCACCCTAGAGGCACCCACAACTTTTGGAATCGAAGCAAAGAATGAGGAATGAATGTTTGTCGAAAGTCTGGCATTTTCATGGAAACCATTCATCAGAAGCACCAGATCATTATTAATAAGAGGCCAGGATTTCTCATAAAAATAAAAGTTACAGCCATCTGAGTCTGGAGCTTGACCGGAGTCACAACTCCAAATCGCCTCCCTAATCTTATCAATTGAAAAAGGTTCTTTCTGAATTGCGTTTTGCATTTCAAGGCCTTAAACTGGCATCTGAATACAACATAGAGAGTAAGGTTCTAGGAGTGTTCGTGAGCCAATTACAAGGTAGACCCTGGTTCCTTTTAAGCTTTGCCACATAGTCGGCCAAAGCATTAGCTTTTCTATTAACTAATGAAAATGACATATTAGAAAACAAAGGTATTAAAGTGGCTATTGTATTTACTGTTGCTTTGATCTCCTAGGCAGGGTATATATGATCATTCCTCATAGATGAAAGAAGAATAGATGAGTTTGACTCCAAGATGATTGAAGTAGCACCCATATCACGAGCTAGCCTAATTGCTTCAAGCATTGCTTTAGCTTCACCAACCAACGAAGAAGAGCAGTAAAACTCTTTGACTAGACCATCAATCAGGTTTCCATGGTGATTTCTCACAACAATCGCTACCATAGCTTTCGCATTGCCACTTCTCCAAGCTACATCACTGTTAAATTTCAAAACACCCACTGGAGGAGGTTCCCATTTCTGCGGGTGGACAGGAGCATAATTTCTGGAACTAACTTTTGAAACTGGTTGATCCACTTCCTGTAGCTCATTCAATGTTTGGAGAATAATCCTAACAGAAGCAATAGGGTCTGGAGAAGCTCCTTCAAAGACAGCTTTATTCCTCTCCTTCTATATAGTCCATAACATAATGACTATCATCTGGAAAAAAATCTTGGCGACAGGATTCTCTAACAAAAGTATCCCATAGGGATATCCATCAGTTGCTAAGGGAAGAAAATCCAATAGGATCAGGTTTGTAAGAGCACGGACTAGAGAACCACAATGCCTTGGCATGACAACATAAAAAGAATGCATGCTCCACTGTTTCAATGCTTTCTCAACAGATGGGGAAATAAGGGTCAACATGCATACCTCTCCTATTTAAATTCTAGTTAACAGGGAGAGCATTTAGGAGCACCACATGAAGACCTTCATTTTTGGTTGGACTTTAAGGTTCCAAGTTTTTTTCCAGATATGCGCAGGAACTTGATGGGAGTGAGAAGATTGTACATTATGATTGAGGCTTTGAACTTTATTCATTAACTTTTTGCAGCCTGATTTCACAGAGTACTGGCCTGACCTATTCAAACTCTAAATTAAATTATCTTCACACCCTCTTGGACCTATTAGTATGGACAATATGGATCTTGCCTGATACTCATTGAATAATTGGTTAACTAGATTTTCCTTCCACTGTAGCCTGTCATGATCTATCAAGTCACTGACCATATTAACATTAGGAGGACAAATTGTAGGCCTGTCCACCTTGAAGTTGGGAGCCATTGGTATCCAAGGGTCTGAGCCATCTCCAATATTCATACGAGTTCCCCCTTGAAGGACTTCTCTGCCTGCTAGAATGCCTTGCCAAATCCAAGACCTGCGTTGCCTTCTTCTAGCTTCCCAAAAGGAAGATCTGGGGAAATATAATCCCTTCAAAACTCTTGCCCATATGCAATTTGGTTTGGTGGCCAGCCTCCAACTTTGCTTTGCTAGGCATGCAAGGTTGAACAATTCAAAATCCTTGAATCCTATTCTCCCTTGAAACTTTGAGAGGCATGTCTTTTTCCAGCTGATCCAAGCCATTTTCTTCTCATTATTTTTACTCCCCCACCAGAATCTAGATACAATCTTATTTAGTTGAGTATAGAAGGACTTAGGAAACTTGAGAATAGCCATAGCATAAGTGGGGATAGCATTAAGAACTGATTTGATAAGCACTTTCCTTCCAGCCTGTGAAAGCAGTTTTTGTCTCCAGGATTGTGTTTTTGCAATCAATCTCTCGTGAATAAACTTTAAAACCTGTTTCTTTGATTTTCCCCACAATGTTGGGAGGCCTAGGTATTTCTCATTGAATCGCATTCCTTGCATGCCAAGAGTCTCCAAGATTAATCTTTTAAGATTTGGTGGGGTGTGTCTGCGAAAGAAGACATTTGATTATGAAAATTGATCCTCTGGCCCGATGCTGTTGAATACTTATGAATAATAGCCTGCAAATTAGAAGCTTCAGCTCTTTTAGCAGTACCAAATAAAAGAGTGTCATCAGCAAACAAAACATTAGTAATAGTTGGAGTAAATTTAGACATTTTCATCCCTGAAATCTTCCCATCCTCCTTTACTTTGGATAATAGACAAGATAATGCCTACGAAATAAACAAGAAAAGGTAAGGGGAGTGAGGGTCTCCTTGCCGAATGCCCCTGGTAGGAATAAAGGGTGGGGTTGGATCTCCATTCACCAATATTGAGAAGCTGATAGATGTTATACGCTACATCACCAAGTGAAGCCAAGAATGAGAGAATCCAAATTGGATAAAAACCTTTTGGAGGAATTGCCACTCAACTTGATCGTATGTTTTGTGCATATCAAGTTTTATTGCCATAGTGTGTTTTCTGTTGTTTGAAGATTTTAAGTGATAGAACATCATGGGCAATAATAATATTATCTTGGATTGCTCTACCTGGGACAAAAGCAGCCTAATCATAAGTGATAAGAGAATCCATCCAAGGCTTTAAACGATTCACAATAGTTTTTGAAATCACCTTGTAAAGGAAGTTGCATAGGCTAATAGGTCTATAATGATTAATAGAAACAGGGTTCTTACATTTGGGAAGAAGTACTAAATTAGTTCTATTGAGCTCTCTAAGCATGAAACCCCTAGCATAAAAGCTACGAATAGCTTTACATACATCTGAACCCACTATTTCCCAGTTTTGTTGATAGAAGATTCCAAAAAATCCATCAGGTCCTGGAGCTTTTGTGCTTCCTAATTCGAAAATTGCTTGTTGAATTTCTGAGCCCGAGATTGGAGCAAGCAAGTGATCATTAATCTCCTGAGTGACCAGCTATGGCAAAAGTCCAACCACTTCATCCTCTCCTACTGTTGCACATTTCCTATAGACATTTATGAAGAAGTCTCTAATTATCGTCTTGATGTCAGACTCCGTATCAATCCATCTCCCATCGTTCTGCTGAATTTTCATGATAGCATTTTGATGTCTTCATTGAATTGTGGTCATGTAAAAGAACCTGGAATTTATGTCTCCTTCTTGAAGCCATTGCACTCTGGATCGTTGCTTCCAATGAAGCTCCTCCCTTTTCCAAAGCTCATGGAGGCGATGCTTGATTCTTTTCTCCTTTTCCTTGTTATCATCCAATAGCGGATGACCATAAATATTTTCAAGTTCATGCTTCAACCTATTAATTTTATAACACCCTCACTGTAGCAATTCTATACATTCTACTGTTTCTGTGACCAGTGTCTATCTGGACAACTAGAACGTCTGGAAAAATATTTAGACTAGAGTGAGGAGTCACAAATAACTCAAATAATATTAAAAAAAATTTAGGAAAAATTTTAGAAATAAAATACAACCAAGTTAAATGAGTCGGTGCCCTAGCGATGGGTAACCAATGAGAAGTTACGGTCTTCGCAGCTAGGAGCCCTAAACCTAGGAGAAAATTCATAAAATAATTTTTAGGACTCCAGAGAAGAGTCATTAAGGTTTCGATGGCATTCGAATGCCAAGAAAATGCTTAAAAAAATTTTTAAATCGGTACAGATGATTTTGGCTCAATAAGCCAAACGGAGGGCATTTTGGTCATTTCGTTCTCAGAGATGATTTTTAACAGACTTGTCCAATTATGTAAATAATTATTATGAAATAAAATTTAAATAAATATTGCTAAAAATTTGGTTGAAAATGAGTAGAAAAGAAAAGGAAAGAAAATGAAGGAAATTGGGAATGATGACATCACATGATGTCATTAAAATGCCCCCACTCAATCACAATTTAACAAATTAACTAAAGTGATAAAAATAAAACAAAAATGAGATAAAAACAAAAAAAAATCAACAGCCTTCTTCTTCTCATATAGCCGAACTAAAGAGAGAGAGAGAGAGAGAGAGAGAGAGAGAGAGAGAGAGAGAGAGAGAGAGAAAAAGAATCCTCCATTGATACACTCACCCAAGCTTCAAATCCTAGCCAACTACACCATAAAACCTCATAACATCTTCATGAAAAATTGATCTTACACCTTGGGCAAGTTAGAGACAGCAAAAAGAAAGGAAGAAAGTGAAGTTTTGAAGTCTTGGAAAGTGACTAAGTCAAGATGAGTGCCATATCTCTTCCTTTTCTCTTTAAAATTGATGTTAGGAGTATGAAATGAGTTAGAAATTTGAAGAATTGAAAGAATATATTGAGGAATTGAAAGCCATAAATTTCGGCAGCCATGAGGAACCTTGAAGAAATTATGATTTTGATGGAATTAATTTGATTAGTAACGTTCTTGATGAGTTGTATATGGTAGAAGTTGAATTATAAGGTCTTATGCATAAATTAAGGTATTGAAAATTAGGGTTTTGAGCTATATTAGGGTTTGGCCATATTGATGGTAAATTGAAGTTCTAATGGTCAATTAGTAACCATTTGGCTATGTTTGATTAGGAAATGAAGTGATTTGTGCCATGGGAATTAAGGTTAGATGTGCTACCTTGAATGATCTGCAGGATTGGGTGTGAATCCAGCAAGTTTGGGCAGCTATAACTTGGGTTGTGTAGGTTCAATTGGTGTAAGGCTAATTGGACATGAAATTAGACACATAATGGCACAACTTTGATGAAGGAAACCTGTCCAGAAAATAAACTTAGGATGTCCTAAAAATTGACCAAATCCAGATAGCACCAATTCTGCCTGTGCAAAATGACCAAATGAACAGTGTTCAGTCATTTGGTCATAACTTAGTGTAGAAAGGTCCAATTGACCTGAGATTTATATCAATGGAAAGCTTAGGCAAATTAGAACAAGTTTCATGTAAAACACAAACTCAAATTCTGGACTTAACTAAATGAAATTGCTAGCCAAAATTGAACTATCAAATCTGGCAGAACCAAAAATTGTCCAGAAATTCTGAGTAAAGGCAATCCAACTAGTTATGGTAACATAGCCATAACTTGAGCTAGAGAACTCCAAATGGGGTGATTCAAAAAGTGAAATATAACTAGACACAGTAAATTCAACTTTGATTAAGAACATTTGGCCAAATTCTCACTGTAGAATGACTAATGGAACAGTGAACTCTAGCACTTAAAACTGAAATTTTTTATTTATTCTCCATTGGTTAGAAGCAATGATTGGCAACTAATGCTAATACTTTTGAAAATCAAAATGTGGTAAATCTATGTGATTAAAACTCATGTAACCATTAGATATGGGAAAGTCAATATTTTGACTTAAATGACTAAATGAATAGTACCACTAAATTATATGAAGCAAAAAAATAAACAATAAGAACCATTGTAATTGTTAATATAGGATATGGTAGGTAAAATGGTGACTGGTGAAGTTGAGTGACCCTAATGATATAGGAAATGGTATAATAAATTAGAAAGCTATTGTAATGGTTAAGATATAGATAATGTAAATAGTTGATTTAAATTTTTAAATTTGAGTGACACTAGGATTTAAGGAAAATTCAGCTAAATTTGAAATCTATGAAATATTCATGGACTACTTGGAATATGAATAATAATTTATATAAATAGGGCAATGAATAATATAATGTATAAATAAGACTTTAGTTCCCATTATTGGAAAAATGACAAGAAAAAGTATTTTGAGTACAGTGGTGTATGAGAACCATTGTTTTGAATTGTGATTATTATGGATAACATAATGAATATATAAATTACAATGAATGCATAAATTATGTAAATATTAGACTTAGAGATTTATGTTTCTATTATGAAAAAGATTAAAATGCTAGAAATTATAATTAGAACCTATAATGAAATAATGAAACTTATGAACATTTAATAGTACTATGTGCCCATGTATTGCCTAGACACGTATGTCAGATTGGATAGATTGGCATGCCAATAGGGTATTGTTTTAACAGTACTGTGAAAGGCTTTATGCCGGTATTCATGGCTTTATGCCCGCACTCATGGCTTTACGTCCGTACTCATGGCTTTTATGCCCGATTATGTGTTATCATGGCTTTTTAGCCATACTGACTGCATACGTGGTTGACGTTCTGCGTTCCATGGTATGACGGCCCGAGACACCGCGGTGTCCAGTGCCAACTACCCGTTATCTAGTTTAGTCAGCCTATCATAGGTTACTTGGGCAGTGAAATTTATTGAAATAAGTTAAGAATATTAGCAATTGAAAATATTAACAATTAAATAAATGAATAAGAATATTTTAAATAAATTAGATTAATTATTTAGCAGAAAGAATTGAAATGAACTGGAACGATATTAAAATTTAATTATTATGAAAGAACTGAGCGTTTCTGAAGATGAATAAATTAGAACAAAAGATAGTTAATACTAGAAGTATTATATGAAATTAGATTAAATTCCAGAATATCCAAATTTTGATCCATTTCTTTTTTTATTGTGTATTATTTTCTTGTTATATTATTGTACCACTAAGCAACAATGGTTAGCGCGATGGATTTGTTTCCTCGCTCAGGTACTGAAGGTAAAGCCCAGCGAATATTAAACAGAGATTTTGGAGTTCTGATTTGCAGAAGTGTCTGAAGTATTTAAGGTTGTCAACTCCTTAGCAATGCATGTAGATAAGGCTCATATAGGTCATAATTTATATGTTGTATAAAATATTTAGTTATAGTATTGTAATGTAGATTATGAAAATATAATTAATAGGTATGTGATATAAATTAGTAAATCTGTTAGTTCATATGTACTTAAATTTATATCATGTAAATTAATGAAGATTGGAAATTTTCATATATGAGTTGAGCATGAATGGGAATGTATGAAAATGGATATGAATGAAATTGTATGGATTTGAATTCGGAATTGAAATATATAGATGATGCATGAAATAATGATATTTTTATTTTAAAATATTATTAAAAATTTCAAATAGGTGAATAGTAAAACACGTCAAACGTTAATAAAATAAGGAAAACTCTGTTAGTTTCTCCGTCAAAAAATAATTGATATTAAATTAAATGAATTCAAAATTTTTAAAGAAATAAAGTAAGATAAGTTAGGGTGCTCCGACACATAACGTAGCACACCGCGCTCAGCTACACTGTAGACTGGTAAGGGGTGTTACAATTTCTTGCTGATCACCTCTAAAATAGTCTTTACTCCACCTGCTTAAATCTGTTCTACATCTTTTTAGTCTTTGAACTACCGTGAACATTTCTAATCCTCTTACTTGTTGATTCTATGCATTCTTAATAACTTCTAGGCACTGGGGGTTCAAAAGCCACTTCGTTTCAAACTTGAAAATAAAAGTCTTCTTTTGTGGCATGGGCTCCAAAATAAGAACAATTGGCCGGTGATCCGACCCCAACATTGCTTCATGAAATACAGTAGGCTTTGGAAATATCTCACACCACTCCACAGAAGCTAAGGCTCTGTCTAGGCGCTGTTGAATAGCACTCCTGCCAAAACGCTTGTTATACCATGTGAAAGAGGGACCCTTTCCTTCAATATCAATCAATTCACAAAATTCTTCATTCAAATTGCATTGAAATCACCAATGCAAAGCCAAGAATTTGGTGATGGAAGCTTTAGCATTTTAATTCGATCCCAAACATCCTTTCTGCCTTTCTATATGGGCAGCCATAAACAAATGTCATTTTCCAGGAGACACTACTTCCAACCTATCCCACCGTAGTATCTATTAAATTATAACAGTGGGAGTTGATTACAACCTGTATATCTGAATGCCACCATAAAGCTAATCCTCCTGCTACCCCAAGCGAGTCAATGTAAAATGAGCCATTCATTCCAAAACGATTCCTCAGTGACTCCAGGCACTGCTTTTTATTTTTTGTCTTCATTAAAAACACAATGGAGGGGCGAATTTTATTCATGAGCTCTCTCAGAGCTCTAACTATCCGGGGTTGCCCAATCCCCTAACAATTCCAAGCTAAAGTTGTCATGATGCTGCTGGTGGCTTTTGGCCAGCCACCGAGGCCTTAGGAAAAAGGTCCCTACCATCCCCATCTTTTGTCTCACCATGTGCTTCATTACTGCTCCTTTCAATGGCTTCATGTAACCCCTTAGCTACATCTCCCCCTTCTTCATGTGTAATATCCTGCCTATTGTTTCTAGCACGCTGTTTCCATTTTCCAGAGCTAAAGCGTGATGAACGCTGAGAAAAAAGTTTATTCTTCTGGGCAGGAGGGTTTTGGCTCTGGTTAAAGGAGTGCAGAAGGGGAGAAGGTTCTATTGGTTCTATATTCTAGTCATCAGGCTGAGTGGGCTTCAAATTGATCAACCGGGTAAGAAGAGAATTTGTCTCATCCAGATTAAGAATCCTGATTATTTCATCTGATTTTGGGTCGGCTATGATGAATTTTGGTTTGAGGAGGCTGCATGCCATGTGAACAACAAAATAAAACTCTGTGGGCTCAAATAAGGGGGGATTAAAAGATTAGATACTAATGTTTCTATTGGGCTAATGTCGGCTTGAAATCCTCTCTTACGAGATTGCCAATAGGAAGTGGGCTCTAAAAGACAGCTGGGCCTTTGAGAGCATGGGTTAGAAAACACATTAAAATTCCTTTTATGCCCTGCACTACACAGTCCCACAACATCTGTAGAAACACCTTTTCCTTTATCCACTCTATCAGTTACAGATATGCTTGGATTAGTTGAAATGAGTGACTTCTTGCCATAAATGTCCGCGTCAGAGCTCTTCTCGGGAAGTTCCATTACTTTGGAGGCAAGAGTAATTTCTAGTAACTTATCAGAGGTTTAATATTTTGGGTTTTGGTGAGGAAAAAAGACTTTTCCTTGTGTTACTTCTTTTCGCAGGGGGGAGGTGTTTGGTAGGGTGGCTATGATGTTTAAGGGTTCTGACAAGGGAGGATTTGGGGTATCCACACATTTAATGCTTGCAGGTTTCTGTTTGGGACTGGTTGAAGAAATTGATGTAGGAGCATAATCTACACGCTCCTATAAATGGGGAGACACTGGCTTTTTTGATCTTCGATAAGGGATAAGGGTGAGGGGGTGGTTTGGTTCTGGAGGGTCTAGGATTAGGAGTGGAGGTTCATTTTCTGGTTTCAACTGGTTAGGATTTCTAGCCACAATCCACAAACCATACTTTAAAGATAAAGTTTCATATTTATTTTGTGGATCATCTGCTGGTTTCACATTACAGTTCTTGATTACATGGCCAATTCTGCCACAGTAGAAATAGAACACTGGTAGATGCTCATGCTTGAATTTCACCCATTCCTTCTCTCCTTCATCTCTATTGTTATAGAACCCTAGCAAAAGAGGCTTGGTAAAATTGATCCATACTTTAATGCGAAGAAGTGGTGCCCATTCCTTCAAATTGAGTATGTCCCGATCAACACTAATGAGGCCTTCGAACAGAATCCCTATCCTGCATGCACTTTCCGTGTTCCAATTGCTTGGTGGAAGTCCCTACACATGAACCCAAAACCCATTGGTAGTGAAATTAATCTCTTGAATGGCTTTGTCCGGAGGCCACTTTTTGAAAATCATATGATTATTGTCAATGGACCAAGGTCCTTCCTGAAAGACTATTTCCAATTCTTGCTGATCCTCAAATTGAAAAATGAAACATCCATCTGGTCCTCTTGTGACCATGAAATCCTTTCGAAGCTTCCAAACTTTGTTCATGGTGGATTTCAGCACCCATGGATTATATTTCCTGGTTGTAACAATTTTCAATAACAGTATCGATTCTGTAAACTGTCGCCCTTCATCCGACAATGTAAATAGATCCAGGGATGATTTTTCACAACTTAAATCTTCTGTCATGTCGATTAAGTCCTTTAGGACTTGTTGTCGCATGGTATTTTGCGGTCGCATGGACGAAAGCTCTTCACTGAAGTGGGAAAGAGTGAGGAGCTACCACTTTAATTTTGAGGGAAATTAAAGAAAACCATTTGCGAAAATAAATTAAAAGAACCACTTCAAAAACATAGATTCTAGGTTCGAAGTTCATATACGGTCGGCGAAAGTGTTAGGCACCCCGCCTCGTTCCTCAATGAAGGTAAACAGATTTAATGTTATGCTCTTTTATAAATTAAATGGGTAATTAGGGGAGTAGGGATAATGATGATGTTAA
Source organism: Hevea brasiliensis (assembly GCF_030052815.1). NCBI lineage: Eukaryota > Viridiplantae > Streptophyta > Magnoliopsida > Malpighiales > Euphorbiaceae > Hevea > Hevea brasiliensis. The sequence continues at coordinate 25,919,587 of NC_079501.1, read as the reverse complement.
TCCTTTATGCAAAATAAAGGAATATTTGATGTTTCACTTATTTTTGGGTTACCCAAGAACACGAGTTCATGAGATGGCCTTTTAGTGAATAGGTGTTCGAATTAAGATAGCCTTGTGTATTGGAGTTGTGTTGTTAAATTTGAATTTTGTTAAGAGAGCATCAGGGTGGAGTGTCTCCCGACCCTAGGTATGTTTTAGAAATTTTAAGCCGGAGATTTTAGATAAGAACTCTCCTCCGGTCTCCTCATATTTGATTTAAACGAGCATCAGGTAAGAACTCTCCCCCGATCTCTTAAAGTGTTTGGTTTAAAAATTGTTGAAGGATCTCGGATAAGAACTCTCCTCCGATCTCTGTGTTTTTTATTTGAATGAGGATCGAGTAAGAACTATCCCCCAACCTCTTAAAGCATTCAGTCTGAGATTTTAATGAAGGATCTCAGATAAGAACTCTCCTCCGATCTCCGTGTTTTTTATTTGAATTAGGATCGGGTAAGAACTCTCCCCCGACCTCTTTTGAGATTTTAATGAAGGATCTTGGATAAGAACTCTCCTCCGATCTCCATGTTTTTTGTTTGAATAAGGATCGGGTAAGAACTCTTCCCCGACCTCTTGAAGTATTTGGTTTAAGATCGAGCTTTTCACCGATCTTGTATATAACTCTCTTGTCCGAACTCGTTGGCTAGCTACTTCTGACCTCTTTCGATTACTAGTCTGGGGTCCTATCTCCATTCCCGCTTTATTATGTTATTTCTTAGACTCGCTTAGTAGCCCGACCTCATGACTTCTCTCCTGATTCCCTATTCATTTTTCGATTATTTTACTTATTTCAAAAGACACTATCATGTTAGGATATTGCTACCAACACTTTGCTAAATTACCTAGAAGTTACTCGTAATCGGAACATCTATATTCGAAGGAAATAAAAACTAAGAACAAATAAATAACGTGAACTGGAGAATAGAAAAAGTAAACTCAAGAGAGTAATTATCGGCCTAAAGGATCCGTATGGAGATTTTCAGTATAACTGAACTTAATGAGATTTTTTAGAATAAAAGCAGAGAACGTAAAATGAGAGCATTCAGAAAGGTGACAGTCTAGATACTTACCTGTGTGAGGTTGAGGTTATCAAACTAACTTTGGAGATCACAAATATTGTTTCATTGAAGGCTGATGGTTCCAGGACCAATGCTTACTTTGAGATTGCGCGAACCAGGTTGAAATGCAGTTAAGTCGAAGCAACGGCTACCTGGTCAGAATGAGGTCAAGCTGAGAGAAAAATATGTAGATGATGGGGTGATAAAGACAAGACTAAACGGAAATGGTATGGCAGAGTGATGAACAAACTGAAAATGAACTCTATCAATGGAGACGCTCGAGAAAACTAGTATCTGAAGTTTCACAATTTTATGCAAGCTTAGAATGGCAAAGCAGCAAGACTGAATTAAATTTCAGAGCCTTTCCACTATAATCACCACCACCCTTTTTGTCCGTCCCTTCTACAGTATTGCATGCAGATATTTATAGGGAACGGGTGCTACTAATGAAGGGTCAGGATCTCCCCTTGGAGAGACGGAAGGTTTGGATTTAAAAGAACATAATCCGATGTCTAAGAATTAAAGAGAATCAAAATGGATGGCTGGGATCCCATTCAGAATATCCGTCCTTTTTCTTCCTAATCCAATGGTTCAGGATCCTTCCTTACAAGATGGATCCGAGGGCTGGGAATAAAAGGCGTCGGACCTGTCATCTATTTTTGATCCAAGGGCTCCGAGTTTGTCTTTGCAAGTATGATCAACGGTGAGGATTGTGATGTACAGAACTTTCATAATTGTTTTTGGCGTCTGTCAGCAATGTGGGCGATTCTGCAAATGAGGCGTGCAGTGAAGATTTAATCACGCCTGCAACGCTTTAACTATCTCGGCTCTGATTATGTAGAGAGTTATTGGAAGTCATCTCATCCTCTTCTTGCTTTTCGATCTCCTATCACTTCCGATCTCTCTATTATGACCCCTTTTTCGATCTCTTATATCGGGCCCCTCGCCCGATCTCTCCCATTCTAGAACCTTTCCTTCTAACCGATCTACCTCAGTCAAAGCATTTAATTCTTCGGTTACCGATGCATCTGCTTCTGTTTCCGTAAGTAATAAATGCTCAGGCCCCTTATATATACGCCTAAGCGGGGAATCTCTCCCACATTACATTTCTCCTTTTTCCATTTCTCACTTCTCCTGTTCTAGTTTCTCCGGTAACATTCCAGCCATGGTGACCGCTTTTGATCTTTTTTTTACTGTTCTCTTTGCTCCCCGACTAAAAATTTATGATCCCGGTGATCGGAGAATCATGAGAACCACATTTGATGATAGTGAGCGAACCGGACTAATTTACCGATCAAGATCGAAAATGTCGATTGTACCGATCTCGAATCAGTCTACTGATATAATCGGTGAACTGATTTTGGGCGAGAGGACTGCTAATTTCCCTTTCAATATCGATGACCGCCTCTTGAAGTTCATTTGGCTCCTCACCACATCGGGCATCCCGACTGCAGCTCTGTTCTGGTCGATGACATTGACGATGACTCCGCTTACCATCATGAGAGTCATAGTCACTCCATCTGAGCTGCACATCTGTCCGGTGCCTATGGCTGGTTTTCTGATCAAACACATCTTTTGATTCAGCCACAAGACTAGGCTTTGACATAGGTCCTTACTAGGTAGGATGTAGTGCCGATCTTTAGAGATCGCCCAAATGATGTAATATGACCTTTAAAGGTTCTTAATGATGTAATCCGATCTCTTGAGATCGCCCAAATGATGTAATCTGACCTTTTGGAAATGAAATGAAATTTTATTTTACAGTTATCATTTAATTATTGCCTTGATTAATTTTCGATCTCTGATGTGCATATCCGATCTGGTTCCTAACTAAATCACCCTTAGCCAATCTGTAACTCTGAACATCCGCCTTAATCCAACGATCTTAGCCAGCCGATCCCCTTTTATTTTATTTATGGTGTTTCTGGAATCTTCCTGCGACGTGTCAGGAAAGCGAGTGGATTCCGCCAACCGATGTGTCGCTTGGAACACTGTGAGCATTGAATGCTCAGACAGGTATAAATAGGGGAAGGGTCAGTCAGTTGCTCCCTTATGTCATTTTCAGCACTTTGCAAGCGATTCCAAAATTCTGTCATTTCTTCAAGTTTTTCCGACGTCAATCGCATTCCGGTAAGGGTTTTGATCTTTCTCTTAGTTAAACTTCTTTCATTTCTTTGAAAATGAGCAGCACCGAGGGTCAGAGAGCGGCGAGCCCTCCTTCCATCCATGTCTCGTGGTCATCGGATGAAGTCGAGGTGATTAGGTTGAGTGGGCGCCCTGAGCCTCCTACGACCTCTGTTTCAGCCCGTAGTCAAGCGACACAATCAAGACAAACACATTCTTCTGGGAGAGAAAATCTTCCCATGGATGAGTTGCCGTCAATCCTCCAAGAAACTGATCTACAGTCGATTAGTCAAGAGTACAACCTTTGGACCGATTCATACGAGCTTATCAGATGTCATGGCGATCTTCAAGTCGATCACTTCTTTGAAGAAAATGATGCGATCTTCAAGGCTTCGGTTTCCTCTTGATAACTTCTTCAAAGATGTTCTGAAGCTCCACCACGTATGTATAGCCCAAGTACATCCGAACTCATGGCGAATTCTGGTAGCTTTTAGAGGCTTATGCCGAGCCAAGAAGCTTGAGCCTACAGCGAAGGTTTTTGCCGAGCTGCATAGACTTACTCATCGAAAGGATGATGAGTATTGGTTCTTCCAAGCCAAACCGCACTGTGGGCTTTTTACCGATCTCCCCTTTTCACTGAAGAATTGGAAGAATCACTTCTTTATGTTGAGAAGCAAGATTCTGAATGATTTTAAAGATTTCCCACGTAGCTGGCACTATCTAGGCCCATCAATTCCAAAGAAGATCACCCTGAGTAGGGACGAGGGTGCCATGGTAATGGAATTAAAGGATCAGGCGGCCACTCAAAAGTATTCGTGCCTACATGTTGTTATGGCCGAACTGAGATGGTGGCTGATGCCGATGATCGCCAATGAAAACTACAAACTGCAGCTCTCTGACCTCGGACCCGGGACCGGTATAACCTAAATCTTTAGTCTCCCGGTTTAGGTAATCTCACTAACTATTTTTCTGTGCAGAAATGGATGGAGGCGAAGGCGCAAAGGAGAGCCGCAAGCAGAAAAGAGAAGTCTCCAAGAAGTTACGAGAAATGAAGATCGCCGCGGCATCACAAACGCCAAAGCGGGATTCGGGAGAAGTGCCGGGAGACTCGTCCCGACCTTCGGTACAATCGGTCCCTGAAGTAGAGATAGCTCCTTCTCCCCCTCGACAAGAAGAGCCACCACCTCCACCTGTTCCTTCGAGTGCTGAAGGGGGGGGTCTTCCCAACCTACCATGAGGACCCTTTCTCGCAGTGCCCAAGTCCTCATTCATTCTCTGGAGAAGAACCGATCCGTTCGAGAGAATCCGGGCTTGGCCAAAGTTCTGGGTGCTACCATATGCCTCCAGGAGGACCGAAACAGGCTGACCTTGGGTAGCATTGACGATCTCCTGGCTCAAACGATTAGTTTGAGCGCAGAGAGCCTGGTGAATCAGCACATAATCAGGGAAAAGGCTCGTCTTCTGAGGCAGGAGATTCTGAAAGTAGTCTAGGATGCGGCTTCCGCCCGAGCCCAACTTTCATCCGCCCAAGACTACATTGCTGAAATCGAAGGTCGGATGAAATCCTATAAGGAAAAGCTGGCCGAGCAGGCTCGTGAACTTGGGGAAGCTCGGTCGCTCCGAACTGTCGACGTCGCCCGCCTTACTGAGGAGCTCAAAGCGAAGGAAGAAGAGGCAGTGACGAGGGAAGCTGGTGCTTATGTGAATGCACACAGCGATCTTCTGGCCGAGCTCGAGAGGCGTTATCCTAGGGAAGACTTTTCCTGGATGGTGGATCTTGCTCCTAGAGACGAAGAGGAGAGCGAAGAGGAAATCGAGAAAGAGAGGGAGACTGAGCAAAATGTCAATGTAGAACAGGCTGGGGGTGACTCTCTAGCCGAATGACTTGTACTTTATTTTGAAATGAAATGAAATCCCCTTTTGCTCAATTTCTTGATGTGATCGGAAAGTATCCAAATTGTATGAGTGCTTGATTGTTTGAACGTATTAGGACATCGAACTTAAAAGCGATTATTAATCTAAAAGGTCGAAAGAACATTGTAACCATGAGATCGGCCTATGCAAAGACCAAATACCGGATAGAACTTTATATCATTAAAATTGGAAACTTGATTTGAACACTTAAGATCGGAAACACCATTAAGTTGGACTGAAACCACAAAATTTATAAAGGAGAGATCAGAAATAAGACTGGATGGCACGGAGACCTGATATTGGTGTGATTTCCTTTGATGAGAGATCGGAAATGAGATTGAATGGCATGGGGACCTAATATTAGCGTGATCTCCTTTGTTGAGAGATCGGAAAGCATTCGATTAGATGCGGGATCGGTTTACTTCCTAATCAAGTTACTTATAACCGAAGAATGTCAGTTGGGGGTCGATTTGCAAATTTCATTGACTTCGGTGAACGGCCAAAATATGGTGTCGACAGCTGCCCCTCTTTACATAATTTCTATTGAAGGGAATAAAATTTTCTTGTATAGGAATTATGTAAAGATTCAGACACATATTTTGGGCGATTGGGTATCAAAAATTAAAACGTTGAGACTCAAAATTTAACTTGGAAGTTAAAGTTAGGAACTAAAATCAACTTAGATCAAGGAACCAGAGGTTGATGACAGGAATCTAAATGCGAAAATTAAAATCAAATTGGAAATTTAAATGCACGAAATTAAAATCAACTTGGATCAAGGAACCAGAGGTTGATGACTAGAATTTAAATGTGAAAATTAAAATCAACTTGGATCTAAGAACCAAAGGATGATAGCAAGAAATTTAAATGCGAAAATTAAAATCAACTTGGATCAAGGAACCAGAGGTTGATGACAGGAAGTTAAAATTAACTTGGATTAAGGAACCAGAGGTTGATAGCAAGAAATTTAAATGGGAAAATTAAAATCAACTTGGATCAAGGAACCAGAGGTTGATGACAGGAATTTAAAATCAACTTGGATCAAGGAACCAGAGGTTGATAGTAATAAATTTAAATGTGAAAATTAAAATTAACTTGGATCAAAGAACCAGAGGTTGATGACAGGAATTTAAAATCAACTTGAATCAAGAAACCAGAGGTTGATAGCAAGAAATTTAAATGCGAAAATTAAAATCAACTTGGATCAAGGAACCAGAGGCTGATAGCAAGAAATTTAAATGCGAAAATTAAAAATCAACTTGGATCAAGGAATCAGAGGTTGATGACAGGAATGAGAAAATTAAAATCAACTTGGATCAAAGAACCAGAGGTTGATGACAGGAATTTAAATGCGAAAATTAAAAATCAACTTGGATCAAGGAACCAGAAGTTGATGACAGAAATTTAAATGTGAAAATTAAAATCAACTTGGATCAAGGAACCAGAGGTTGATGATAGGAATTTAAATGCGAAAATTAAAATCAACTTGGATCAAGGAACCAGAGGTTGATGACAAGAATTTAAATGCAAAAATTAAAATCAACTTGGATCAAGGAACCAGAGGTTAATAAGAAATCTAAATGCGAAAATTAAAATCAACTTGGATCAAGGAACCAGAGGTTGATAAGAAATCTAAATACGAAAATTAAAATCAATTTGGATCAAGGAACCAGAGGTTGATGACAGGAATTTAAATGCGAAAATTAAAATCAACTTGGATCAAGGAACCAGAGGCTGATAACAAGAATTTAAATGCGAAAATTAAAATCAACATGGATCAAGGAACCAGAGGTTGATAAGAAATCTAAATGCGAAAATTAAAATCAATTTGGATCAAGGAACCAGAGGTTGATAAGAAATCTAAATGTGAAAATTAAAATGCTTTACAAAGCAAGCCTAACCTGACACGAGAAGTTCTTCCGCAATGAAGTGTACTTAACAGGATCCTGAAGATAAACGATTAATGGAGGACGAGTCTCAAGACTTAAACCCATAACCTTCCCTTTCTTACTCACTTCTCAGGAAGCGCTTTCTGTTCTCGACTTGCTTATTTTGCGAAAAGCGCCCTTGCGAGTTTTCACTTTCCCTTCTACCCACCTGACTAGAAGTGCCCTTCCGGGTTTTTACCCCTCATTTTTTTTTTTAATCATTTCCTGCAAATCTCTTGGCAAAGTGCATGAGGTTATCAATATCCAAATCCTAATCTTATGACAAAATTTTAACGGATTAATAGCGCACAAAATAAAGATGTAGAAAAAGACAGCACCAGAGTGTGAGTATACGAGAAAGATAAACCTAAGTTTAAGCAAAAAGATAAATTAAAATGCAAATGCGTGAAGAAGATAGATTAAAGTGAAAGGATGACTTTATTATGGCTTGAGAGATAAAGGTACATTTTCAAAGAAAAAGGGTACAAGGATAGATCTCACAGATTCCTTGTAGTTGACTTTGAAGTCCCTTAACTGCCATTATTTCAAGTACTCTATTGACGAAGATTCATATCGTGGTGGTTTATTTCCGTTCCTGGTCCCGTGTCCCCTTCCTTATTTCTCCATTTTCTGGTTCTAAGGGTGCCCTTTCGGGTTTTCGCCCCCAGATTTTGTTTTCTTTTTTTTCTTTTCTTTTTCAGGGTGCCTTTTCGGGTTTTCACCCTTCACTCATTTTACAGAAAGCACCCTTTTGGGTTTTCGCCTTCTTTCGCACATTTTGCTAGGAGTGCACTTTCGGGTTTTCACCCCTACTCTCTCTTTTTTTTTTATAGGCATAATACCTTTTGACAATGTCGGCATTCACGGGTCTTGGAAATTCTTCACCATCCATATGGGTCAAGATCAAGGCCCCACCAGAAAATGCCTTTTTAATCACTTAGGTTCCCTCATAGGTTGGCGACCATTTGCCCCGGGCGTCATTTTGATTTGGAAGCACCTTTTCCAGGACCAGGTCTCCTGGTTGGAATTCGCGCGGGAGAACGCCTTTGTTAAATGCCCTAGCCATTCTTCTCTGGTATAATTGCCCATGACGCGCTGCCGCTAGCTTTTTCTCGTCCAGCAAGTTCAATAGGTCTAACCTTGACTGGATCCATTCCGACTCATCGATTCCTGATTCTTTGAGAATTCCCAGGGAAGGAATTTCTACTTCAATAGGCAAAACAGCTTCCATCCCATAAACCAGTGAGTATGGAGTTGCCCCAGTTGATGTCCTTACGGAGGTCTGATATGCATGTAGGGCGTAGGGAAGCATATCATGCCAATCTCTATAGGTGACTGTCATTTTTCGGATGATTCTCTTGAGATTTTTGTTAGCGGCTTCTACCGCTCCATTTATTTGGGGACGGTATGGTAAGGAATTGAGATGTCGGATCCTGTATTGGTCACATAAACTTTGGACCTTCGGACCATTCAAATTCTTGGCGTTGTCAGTGACGATTTTGCTGGGGAGGCCATGTCAGCAGATGATATTATTTTGGAGGAATTTGAGGAATGTGTTCTGCGTGATGTGGGCATATGACGTCGCTTCGACCCATTTAGAAAAATAGTCAATAGCTACCAGGATAAACCTATGCCCATTGGATGCCTTGGGGTTAATCGGACCAATCACGTCGATTCTCCACATTGCAAAAGGCCATGGCGAGACGAGGTTGAACAATTAGTGAGGCGGAACATTTATCGGATCCGCATAGATTTGACATTTATGACATTTCCGAAAGTACTCGATGCAATCTTTCTCCATAGTAGTCCAGAAGTATCCTTGTCTCATGATTTGCTTGGCCATCATATGTCCATTAGCATGGGTTGCACAATTCCCCTCATAAATCTCAAAAAGGATCTTTTTTGCTTCTTTTGCATCCATGCATCTCAACAGTTCGCCATTGGAGCTCCTTTTGTACAAAATTTCACCACTGGGGAAGTATCCCAAAGCTAATCTTCTGATCATTCTCTTTTCGTTTCTGCTTGCCCCTGGAGGGTATTCCCTGGTTTTGACGTAGACCTGGATATCATGGTACCAGGGTTTGCCATCAATTTCTTCCTCGGTCATGAAATAGTAAGCTGGCTCACCCCTTGCTTTGATTTGCAACACCTGAGTTGTTTGCCGCTCTTCCATTTGAGCCATGACAGCCAGGGTGGCTAAGGCATCTGCGAATTGATTCTTGTCCCGACTGAGGTGAGTGAAAGAAATCTCTTCAATTTTTTTTATCAATTCCGGTAGGTACTTCTGATATGGGATTAACTTCGGATCATTGGTTTGCCATTCCCCCTTGACTTGATAAATGATCAAGGCCGAATCTCCATATACCTCTAACTTCCTAACTTTCATTTCGACGGCAGCCTGTAAGCCCATTACGCAGGCTTCGTATTCTACGATATTGTTGGTGCAGTCAAACCTTAACTTTATAGCTATCGGGAAGTGTTTTCTGTCAGGGGATACCAGCACCGCTCCAATCCCATTACCAGACAAATTGACTGCTCCATCAAAATACATTTCCCATACATCAGCTAGTTCTTTTTCCTCGTCGTTGACCTCGTTAATGTGCTCATCAGGGAATTCAAAATCCAAGGCTTCATAATCTTGGATAGAGTTTTCTGCCAGGAGATCAGGGATTACGCTACCTTTTACTGCTTTTCGGGTCATATAGACAATGTCATATTGAGAGAGTATGACCTGCCATTTGGCTATCCTCCCTGGCACAAATGGGCTTTCGAATACATACTTGATAGGATCCATCCTGGAGATGAGCCATGTCTTATGATTCAACATGTAGTGTTTAAGTCGATTCGCAGTCCAAGCCAACGCGCAACAAGTTTTCTCTAGGAAAGAGTACCTTGACTCGCAATCATTGAATTTCTTGCTCAGGTAATAAATGGCCCTCTCCTTTCGCCCTGTATCGTTATGCTACCCCAAAACAAATCCCATTGAATTCTGTTGGACTGCCACGTATAGAATCAACGGCCTTCCCGCTACCAGAGGGACCAATATCGGTGGGTTTGACAGGTACTGCTTAATTTTCTCGAAAGCCTCTTGACAAACTGAATCTCATTGAGAGGTGTTGTTCTTTCTGAGTAGTCTAAAGATGGGTTCGGCTTTAGTAGTGAGGTTGGAAATAAATCTTGAAATGTAGTTCAGCTTCCTCAAACTGCGCACCTCCCTTTCTGTTTTTGGGGATGGCATTTCTCGAATGGCTCGAACCTTGTCTGGATCCACTTTTATTCCCTTCTCACTCACTATGAATCCCAATAGCTTTCCAGATCTAGCTCCAAACACACATTTGGCTGGGTTCAACTTCAGCTGATACTTTCTGAGTCTCTCGAATACTTTCCTCAACACCTGTGCATGGCTTTCTCTCTCCCTAGATTTGATGATCATGTCATCCACGTGCACCTCCACTTCTTTGTGCATCATATCGTGGAATAACATGACCATTGCACGTTGGTAGGTAGCCCCAGCATTCTTTAACCCAAATGGCATGACCGATAATAGAATGCCCCCCACTGAGTGATGAAAGCGGTTTTCTCTTTGTCTTCTTCATCCATGGGGATCTGGTTGTATCCGGATGCCCCATCAATACACGAACATCTAACAAATCCTGCAGCATTGTCTACTAGCATATCTATGTGTGGGAGGGGGAAATCATCTTTCAAGCTTGCTTTATTGAGATCCCTATAATCAACACACACCCTGACTCTCCCATCCTTCTTCATTACTAGGACAACATTGGCTATCCACTGAGGGTACTTGACCACTTCCAAAAATTCGGCATCATACTGCTTTTTGACTTCATCCCTAACCTTGAGCAAGGTGTCAGCATTCATTCTTCTTAATTTCTACTTTACCGGAATTGTCCCGGGAAATAGGGGAATTTTGTGCGTCACTATGTGAGGGTCTAAGCCGGTCATATCGTCATAGCTCCATGAAAATACATCCAAGAATTCTTTGAGCAAACTGACCATATCTTCTAATTCTCCACTCCCCACAACCTTAAGTTCTCTCCTTATTTCTTTTGCGCCTAGATTTATGGTGTGTGTTTCATCCCCACATGGCACCAGGGAGGATTCGTCTCTTTCATCCCTTTCTTCTGCAAGTTCTTCTTCAGAATCACTTGAAGTAATGGAAGTTATGGGAGTTTCAAAGTTAACAAGAGGAATTCTGAGTCTATTGAATTATTAGGCGTTAATTGATGAATGGTCCTGAAGAAATGAAAGTGGAATATATTATAAGAATGGATTTCAAGAGAAAAAGGAAAAGAGAATAGGATGCAAAATGCACTATTAATTCATTAATATTTGAATCATAAGAAAAGGGTCCATTTACAGCATTGCACTTGTCACCATGGACAAAATGATCAAGTGTAGATAACAAAATGTACTTTACTCGAGATTAAGCATAGGAAGGTCCTCTGCTTCCCTATTATCCAGTTCTTGCCCCTTAGCAATTGGCGAGATCAGGGCTTCATATAGGGAGTCCAGTTATATGACATCAATGGAGGGTTCTAAAGGAGACTCTTTGCTTTCATCCCCAGGTGGTTCTATCATATTCACGCCATTGCCTGTACCATGATTGGGCAATGGGTTTGACATGATGTTGGGGAGAGAGCCATTCCCTTCAATCTTCAACCACCCATTTCTAATCAAGGCCTGTACCCTTCCCCTAAGGGCCCCGCAGTTGTCAGTTGAGTGTCCGAATGCCCCTCCATGATACTCACATCGGGCACTGGCATCATACCACCTGGGGTATGGTGGCTGAATTGGATCAAGGGGCATTGGCACTATTTGATTTATACCGATGAGGTATCGGTATATTTCACTGAGTGGGACGGGAAGAGGTGGATCAGGGTTTCTCTGTGGTTTAGGATTATTTTGGGGTGGTCTTGATTGAATAGGTTGAGGAGGTGGTCGGGGTTGGTAAGCTGTTTGTGGCGGATATTGTGGGCATGGATGAGGATAACTTGGGAAAGGGGATGGAATGTTTGCAATTGTCAGGCCATGAAAAGGAGGACATGGCCGAAAATTATTCTGAGGGAATAAAGGTTAGTTTTGTCGGGTGATGGAGTGCACATCACCTTCTTTCTTTTTGCCAAAACTGGCAGTTTTCTTTGCAGGATTCTCAATCAACTCCTGCAATCGTCCTAACCTGAGGTTAGCTTCAATCCTCTCGCCAGCTTGAATGATGTCCGAGAAGCTGTTGGAGGTGTTTACAATCATGAGGTTGAAATACGGAGCCTTCAATGTCTCAATGAACAAAGAGCAGAGTTCATTGTCAGTAACCGGAGGATAGACCTCTGCTGCTTTCTCTCTCCACCTCTGGGCATACTCCTTGAAGCCTTCCCTTTCTCTCTGCATCAGATTTTGGAAGTCTCTTCTCATGGGGGTGACGACACAGTTAAATTTGTACTATTTCAGAAAGGCGTCGGCCAGATCTTTGCAGGAGCGCAGTTTGCTGCGCTCCTGCCTAACCATCTCATGGCTGCCCCTGAGAGACTCTCGTGGAAGAAATGGACCAGGAGTCTATCATCTTCTGTCAGGGCGGACATCTTGGCAATGTAAGTAGCTAGGTGAATGCGAGGGTCTGAGTTTCCGATGTACTTGTCAAAGTCTGGAACCTTGTACTTGAGAGGTACTACCACATCTGGTACCAGTCTCAGTGACAATACATCTACTGAACCATACATATTCAGTCCCTCTATTGCTCTTAATCTCTCTTCTAGAGCAGAAAACTTCTCATTCTCTCTTATTTTACTTTCTCCTCCTACTGCATGAGCTATTCCCCAAGTTGGGAAATAAGGGGCAGGGTGAACCGAAGGGATCGGGATTGAAGGGTGTGGCTCGGTATTTGAGACAGCCGGGTAGTAGGGGAAGGGTAGGTCATTATTCAGGGGAGTCGGATTAACAGTGATTGTCGGATCCGGAATAGGTGGTTGAAAAGTAAAAGAGGTTGAAGCTTAGTGAGAATCAACCATTGTAGGAGGTGGGGGAGGTAGTGGCAAGTTTGGCTCTGATGCAGGTTTATTTTGAGATATTTCCCTCATCAGTTTCATGAGCTCTGAGACTTGGTCTCTTAATTCAGAAACTTGTCCCTGTAGGTTCTGGACTTATTCCTGGTCTTCCATTAGCTTCTTCGTTCGTGATCTTGTTAAGTACACTCGTCTTGGTTGAACTGCTTGTTTGGTCATGCTTGCTGTGCTTAAAGCAATGTTGATTTCCTGTGTGAGAAAAAAAAAGGTCTTTTAATGAATTTCAAATTTTGTTAAAATCTAAAGGTCCTGATTTGAACAAAGGATACGATGGCATCTGAAAGCCAGGAATGAGATCTGCAGAAGGATAATTGCATTAACTTTATCATGGCATCGCTCGATAGTCTGACGGTGAATGACTGGATTGAATGCGTGTCTATGATACTTGTCCATATGGCGCATTCAACTTTTCGCATAACCCTAACGAGGATAGTTCTTACGGGAGTCATACTATTCATTCACAATTTTGCTAAACAATGGGCCAAAGTTATTTCATTAATTGAATAGTTCATACATAGCACTCTTTACATTGGCCTAGGCTCAGGGAGACTCTTTATAATGTAATGACATCTTTTGAGATACTCATAAAGCCTTTCTTCTTGTCTGGCGGGGTCGAATATCCTCAGGGCATACTCGGATTCTGGCAAGAGCTCTTGTTTCCCCTGTGCTATCATTCTCTCCAGCTGATCAATATTTTCTCTTAGCTCTTGATGGAGAGTAGCTTGTCTTTTTTTTTTCCTTTCTTTCTTTAGCACACTCCTTCAGAATATCATTAATAAGCTGTGCTTGCTCCTTCAGTTCAAGCTTCTTCTTTTTACCCTCTTGTTTATACTCTTCCATGAGTATCTCTTGGTACTTCATTTTCTCTTGCAATTCATTATTCCGAACTCCTGCTTCCTTTATTGCGTTTTGGAGAAAGATCTTTTCCCTGTCCGATTGCACTTCTTGTTCCTCAAACTCTGCTTTTTCGGTCATTGCCTCTCTCTTGAGCCTTTTTACCTCTCTTTTGAGGACTTGCTATTGATCCTCCAACCGCCTTATTTGTTCTCGTAACTGCTGGTTCTTGGTATCCTCCTTTTATAGAGAATCGACCAAACGAGCATTAGCTTCTTCTGAAAAGATGTTCCAATGGGGGATGTTACCTTCGAGTTCCGTTGGCTCGGCAGCTGGGCGTCCTTGATCCCTGCTGGCCCTCCATTTGAGATAATCTTCCGTGGCACCCGGACCTTTAGGTGATCTCTCCATCATAGTGACGCTCTCCCAGGATTTGTGGGCCACTTTTAATTCCTCCTCACTACCGAGCTCATGGTAGAAGTGACCTTGATGGTATTCTTCAATACTGAGTGCGGACTGAGTTGAGCCGAACTGCCTCATTACCAATGCTGGGACGTAACTCGTATATCCGGTTACTCTAATCAAAGATACTGAATAATTACTCCCTGTGCTGAACAAAATAGGTAGACCTGGCACCCACAATTTCCTCCAGCAGTAGTTGTGACTGTTGAAGCTTAGAATCCGCTCTTGCCACTGCAGCTCGTCCTTTGGGCTAATTACTAATCTAGTCATTTTCTCAATAAGAGGCTGGTCTGGGTACCAAGTTAACCCCTTTGTCTCTATAGGGCACATGTGACTGATGATCCAGAGGTGTAACAATTGAGAACAGCACTTAATAGATCCCCTGCCTTATTGTCTACAGTAAGTAAGAGTCAATAGAGTCTCCGCAAGGATTACTGGTATTGGGTTGACCTTCTGCTTTTCTATTGCCTAGAAGATCTCCGTGACACTACAGGTTATAATTCCCGAAGGCCCAAGGAATAAGATCAGGCCATAGATCCCCAAAGATAGTGCTAATGAAGCTTGCCCCACTGTTCATCTCGGATGTATAGGTCCAACTGCTTCTTAAGATAGGTCCAATACCACCCGTGTGTGTTCCCTTTGATAGTTTCTCTTGCCTTCGCTTCCTCTAGGGGAATTCCCAACATATGCGCGAACTGTTTCCAGGTCTACCTATGCTCGAGGTGTAGGTAGATCCGATTCTATGCCACGTAAGGAATTTCCAACAACGCTTGATATTCTTCCATAATGGGGGTCGTATCGATGTTGTTGAAGGAGAACACTCCATACTTGGGCTTCCAAACTGACAGCATGGCTTTTAGCACTGGAATTTGAACTTTGACCCGTATCAAGGTTGCGATCCTTCTGTATTTTTCCTCGAACTTTGCCTTGACATGATCGGGAAGCGACCTCCAACTACTAGATAGACCCTCAAGACTGGTCATTCTGACCTCGACTTTGCTTAGGTCTAATGGAGGTAACAAGCTAGTATATGCCCTGATGACAACACTTTGCAGGGGTACTGAACTATGAGGCGGTCCGGACCATGGTTTAGCATTCTGTTCTGGTCTAGGAACTTCTTCCGCCGACTAACTCGAGGATGCCATGTTAAAATTGATGCTTATTCTTTTACAGACTTTAATTATGTGATGCCTGTGTGAGAAAACTAGTTAGCAGGATAAATTCAGGTAATTTTGAATTATACTGTTGGTGGGGTGATACCTACACATTTGTCAAAGTAGGAAAATGTGCAGATCCTCCTAACTGTATGATTCAAAATTGCCCTTAAACATAAAAAAACACAAACAGAGTAGGGTGAGAGCAAGTATGTCCCTTTTGTCCTAAAATAGGGAAAACCCTAGTACCGGGTAAGTACTATCTAATCGAATAGTTCTAGCATATGAGGTAGCTTGCTACGGCTTCCAGCTATTGTGATAGTTTAGCTCAAGGTCTAATTTTCTAAAAGCCACAGGTTCCCAAATTGCTCCTACTGTAAACAGTAGAGCCCCATTCCATCACCATGATACTAACGGGAGAGTTCCACGGCTATCACAGTAAATAGAACGAGTTTCAATCTGAGCAGAAGCCTTCATGGATACTAACGGGGTAAAACCCACGGGTACCGCTACCTGACTCCCTCCTATTTTCCTAAAGGGTAAGAAAGCCCGGGTATAGGGCTGAAGTGTGTGAGGACATTGTATAAGTACTCAGTGTGTGAAGAGACATATTTACCTCTTCCCTTCGTGGGGGATTTTTATATTTTTTTTCTTTTTTGACGAAAGTTGTTGTGGGATATAAGATAAGCAAAAATGGTTAGAACAATAATAAATCAACATATCAAGATTTTCGAATTTTGCAAATTGAAACCCCCCCCCCCCCTCTAATTACAAATTCAATTTATAAGAGCGTAAAACTAAATCTATTCTTGGACCTCTAAATGATGGTAAAAACCATCAAGTCCCCAGCGGAGTCGCCAAGCTGTCGCATGCTATTTTGCGATCGCCTGGACGAAAGCTCTTCACTAATGTGGGAAAGAGTGAGGAGTCGCCACTTTAATTTTTAGAGAAATTAAAGAAAACTATTTGTGAAAATAAATTAAAAGAAACCACTTCAAAAACAGAGATTCTAGGTTCGGGGTCCATATACGGGCAGGGAAGGTGTTAGGCACCCCGCCTCATCCCTCAATGAAGGTAAACAGATTTAATGTTATGCTCTTTTATAAATTAAATGGGTAATTAGGAGAGTAGGGATAATGATGATATTAATCCTTTGTGCAAAATAAAAGAATATTTGATGTTTCACTTATTTTTGGGTTGCCCAAGAATACGAGTTCATGAGATGGCCCTTTAGTGAATAGATGTTCGAATTAAGATAGCCTTGTGTATTAGAGTTGTGTTGTTAAATTTCAATTTTGTTAAGAGAGCATTGGGGTGGAGCGTCTCCCGATCCTTAGGTATGTTTTAAAAATTTTAAGCTTGAGATTTTGGATAAGAACTCTCCTCCGGTCTCCTCATATTTGATTTAAATGAGCATCAGGTAAGAACTCTCCCCCGATCTCTTAAAGTGTTTGGTTTAAAAATTGATGAAGGATCTCAGATAAAAACTCTCCTCCGATCTCGGTGTTTTTATTTAAATGAGGATCGGGTAAGAACTCTCCCCCGACCTCTTAAAGGATTTGGTTTGAGATTTTAATGAAGGATCTCGAATAAGAACTCTCCTTCGATCTTCGTGTTTTTTATTTGAATAAGGATCGAGTAAGAACTCTCCCCCGATCTCTTAAAGCATTCGGTTTAAGATTTTAATGAAGGATCTCGGATAAGAACTCTCCTCCGATCTCCGTGTTTTTATTTGAATGAGGATCGGGTAAGAACTCTCCCCTGACCTCTTTTGAGATTTTAATGAAGGATCTCGGATAAGAACTCTCCTCCGATCTCCATGTTTTTTGTTTAAATAAGGATCGGGTAAGAACTCTCCCCCGACCTCTTGAAGTATTTGGTTTAAGACCGAGCTTTTCACCGATCTCGTATATGACTCTCTTGTCCGAACTCTTTGGTTGGCTACTTCTGATCTCTTTCGATTACTAGTCTGGGGTCCTATCTCGATTCCCGCTTTATTACGTTATTTCTTAGACTCGCTTAGTAGCCCGACCTCATGACTTCTCTCCTGATTCCCTATTCATTTTTCGATTATTTTACTTATTTCAAAAGACACTATCACGTTAGGATATTGCTACCAACACTTTGCTAAATTACCTAGAAGTTACTCGTAACCGGAACATCTATATTCGAAGGAAATAAAAACTAAGAACAAATAAATAACGTGAACTAGAGAATAGAAAAAGTAAACTCAAAAGAGTAATTATCGGCCTGAAGGATCCGTATGGAGATTTTTAGTATAACTAAACTTAATGAGAATTTTGAGAATAAAAGTAGAGAACGTAAAATGAGAGCATTCGGAAAGGTGACAGTCTAGATACTTACTTGTGTGAGGTCGAGGTTATCAAACTGACTTTGGAGATCGCAAATATTGTTTTGTTGAAGGCTGATGGTTCCGGGACCAATGCTTACTTTGAGATTGCGCGAACTAGGTTGAAATGCAGTTAAGTCGAAGCTACGGCTGCCTGGTCAGAATGAGGTCAAGCTGAGAGAAGAATATGTAGATGATGGGGTGATGAAGACAAGACTAAACGGAAATGGTATGGCAGAGTGATGAACAAACTGAAAATGAAGGATTTCAAGATTCGAAAACTCTATCAATGGAGACGCTCGAGAAAACTAGTTTCTGAAGTTTCTCAATTTTATGCAAGCTTAGAATGGCAAAGCAGCAAGACTGAATTAAATTTCAGAGCCTTTCTACTATAATTACAACCACCCTTTTTGTCCGTCCCTTCTACAGTATTGCATGCAGGTATTTATAGGGAACGGGTGCTACTAATGAAGGGTCAGGATCTCCCCTTGGGGAGACGAAAGGTTTGGATTTAAAAGAACATAATCCGATGTCTGGGAATTAAAGAGAATCAAAATGGATGGCTGGGATCCCATCCAGAATATCCGTCCTTTTTCTTCCTAATCCAATGGTTCAGGATCCTTCCTTACAAGATGGATCCGAGGGCTGGGAATAAAAGGCGTCGGACCTGTCGTCTGTTTTTGATCCAAGGGCTCCGAGTTTTTCCTTGCAAGCATGATCAACAGTGAGGATTGTGATGTATAGAACTATCATAACTGTTTTTGGCGTCTGTCAGCAATGTGGGCGATTCTGCAAATGAGGCATGCGGTGAAGATTTGATCATGCCTGCAACGCTTTAACTACCTCAGCTCTGATTATGTAGAGAGTTATTGGAAGTTGTCTCATCCTCTTCTTGCTTTTCGATCTCCTATCCCTTCCGATCTCTCTATTATGACCCCTTTTCCGATCTCTTATATCGGACCCCTCTCCCGATCTCTCCCATTCTAGAACCTTCCCTTCTAATCGATCTACCTCAGTTAAAGCATTTAATTCTTCGGTTACTGATGCATCCGCTTCAGTTTCTATGAGTAATAAATGCTCAGGCCCCCTATATATACGCCTCAGTGGGGAATCTGTCCCACATTACATTTCTCCTTTTTCCATTTCTCACTTCTCCTGTTCTAGTTTCTCCGGCAACATTCCGGCCATGGAGACCGCTTTTGATCTTTTTTCAACTATTCTCTTTGCTCTCCAACTGAAAATTTATGATCCCGGTGGTCGGAGAATCATGAGAACCACATTTGATGATAGTGAGCGAACCGGACTAATTTATCGATCAAGATCGAAAATGTCGATCGTACCGATCTCAAATCAGTCTACCGATATAATCGGTGAACTGATTTTGAGCGAGAGGACTGCTAATTTCCCTTTCAATATCAGTGATCGCCTCTTAAAGTTCATTTGGCTCCTCACCACATCGAGTGTCCCGACTGCAGCTCGGTTCTAGTCAATGACATCGACGATGACTCCGCTTACCATTATGAGAGTCCTAGTCACTCCATCTAAGCTACACATCTATCCGGTGCCTATGGCTGGCTTTCTGATCAAACACATCTTTTGATTTAGCCACAAGACTTAGGTCCTTACTAGGTAGGATGTAGTGCCGATCTTTAGAGATCACCCAAATGATGTAATCTGACCTTTAAAGGTTCTTAATGATGTAATCCGATCTCTTGAGATCGCCCGAATGATGTAATCTGACCTTTTGGAAATGAAATAAAATTTTATTTGACAGTTATCATTTAATTATTTCCTTGATTAATTTCTGATCTCTGATGTGCATATCCGATCTGGTTCCTAACTAAATCACCCTTAGTCGATCTGTAACTCTGAACATCCGCCTTAATCCGACGATCTTAGCCAGCCGATCTCCTTTTATTTTATTTATGGTGTTTCTGGAATCTTCCTACGATGTGTCAGGAAAGCGGGTGGATTTCACTAACCGATGCGTCGCTTGGGACACTGTGAGCATTGAATGCTCATAAGGGTATAAATAGGGGAAGGGTCAGTCAGCTGCTCCCTTATGTCATTTTCAGCACTTTGCGAGCGATTCCAAAATTCTCTCGTTTCTTCAAGTTTTTCCGACGTCAATAACATTCCGGTAAGGGTTTTGATCTTTCTCTTAATTAAACTTCTTTCATTTCTTTGAAAATGAGCAGCGCCGAGGGTCAAAGAGCGGGGAGCCCTCCTTCCGTCCATGTCTCATGGTCATCGGATGAAGTCAAGGTGATTAGGTCGAGTGGGTGCCCTGAGCCTCCTACGACCTCTATTTCAGCCCGTAGTCAAGCGGCACAATCAAGACAAACACATTCTTCTGGGAGAGAAAATATTCCCATGGATGAGTTGCCGTCAATCCTCCAAGAAACCGATCTGCAGTCGATTAGTCAAGAGTACAACCTTCGGACTGACTCATACGAGCTTATCAGATGTCATGGCGATCTTTGAGCCAATCACTTCTTTAAAGAAAATGATGCGATCATGATATATGAAGAGCAATTAAAAGCCAGGCTCCAGTTTTCTCTTGACAACTTCTTTAAAGATGTTCTGAAGCTCCACCACGTATGTATAGCCCAAGTACATCCTAACTCATGGCGAATTCTAGTGGCTTTTAGAGGCTTATGCCGAGCCAAGAAGCTCGAGCCTACAGCGAAGGTTTTTACCAAGCTGTATAGACTTACTCATCGAAAGGACGACGAGTATTCGTTCTTCCAAGCCAAACCGCACTGTGGGCTTTTTACCGATCTCCTCTCTTCACTAAAGAATTGGAAGAATCGCTTTTTTATGTTGAGGAGAAAGATTCCGAACGATTTTGAAGGTTTTCCACGTAGTTGGCAGTATCTAGGCCCATCAATTCCAAAGAAGATCGCCCTGAGTAGGGACGAGGGTGCCATAGTAATGAAATTAAAGGATCAGGCGGCCACTCAAAAGTATTCATGCCTATATGCTATTATGGCCGAACTGAGATGGTGGCTGATGCGGATGATCACCAATGAAAACTACGAACTGCAGCTCTCTGACCTTGGACCCGGGACCGGTATAACCTAAATCTTTAGTCTCCCGGTTTAGATAATCTCACTAACTGTTTTTCTGTGTAGAAATGGCTGGAGGCGAAGGCGCAAAAGAGAGCCGCAAGCGGAAAAAAGAAGTCTCCCAGAAGGTACAAGAAATGAAGATCGCCACAGCATCACAAACGCCAAGGCGGGATTCGGGAGAAGTGCCGGGAGACTTGTCCCGACCTTCGGTACAACCGGTCCCTGAAGTAGAGGTAGCTCCTTCTCCCCCTCGAAAAGAAGAGCCACCACCTCCACCTGTTCCTTCGAGTGCTGAAGGGGGGTCTTCCCAACCTACCGTGAGGACCCTTTCTCGCGGTGCCCAAGTCCTCATTCATTCTCTGGAGAATAACTAATCTATTCGGGAGAATCTGGGCTTGGCCAAAGTTCTGGGTGCTACCATATACCTCCAAGAGGACCGAAACAGGATGACCTCGGGTAGCATTGACGATCTCCTGGCTCAGACGATGAGTTTGAGCGTAGAGAGCCTGGTGAATCAGCACATAATAAGGGAAAAGGCTTATCTTCTGAGGCAGGAGATTCTGAAAGCAGTCCAGGACGCAGCTTCTGCCCGAGCCCAACTTTCATCCTCCCAAGACTACATTGCTAAAATCGAAGGTCGGATGAAATCCTACGAGGATAAACTAGCCGAGCAGGCTCGTGAACTTGGGGAAGTTCGGTCGCTCCGAACTGCCGACGTCGCCCGCCTTACTGAGGAGCTCAAAGCGAAGGAAGAAGAGGCTGTGATAAGGGAAGCTGGTGCTTATGTGAATTCACACAGCGATCTTCTAGCTGAGCTCGAAAGGCGTTATCCTGGGGAAGATTTTTTCTGGATGGTGGATCTTGCTCCTAAAGACGAAGAGGAGAGCGAGGAGGAAACCGAGAGAGAGAGGGATACTGAGCGAAATGTCAATGTAGAACAGGCTGGGGGTGACTCTCCAGCCGAATGACTTGTACTTTATTTTGAAATGAAATGAAATCCCATTTTGCTCAATTTCTTGATGAGATCGGAAAGTATCCAAATTGTATGAGTGCTTGATTATTTGAACGTATTAGGACATCGAACTTAAAAGCGATTATTAATCTAAGAGGTCGGAAGAACATTGTAACCATGAGATCGGCCTATGCCGAGACCAAATACCAGATAGAACTTTAGATCATTAAAATTGGAAACTTGATTTGAACACTTAAGATCGGAAACACCATTAAGTCGGACTGAAACCACAAAATTTATAAAGGAGAGATCGAAAATAAGACTGGATGGCACGGAGACCTGATATTGGTGTGATTTCCTTTGATGAGAGATCGGAAATGAGATTGAATGGCATAGGGACCTGATATTAGCGTGATCTCCTTTGTTGAGAGATCGGAAAGCATTCGATTAGATGCGGGATCGGTTTACTTCCTAATCAAGTTACTTGTAACCGAAGAATGTCAGTTGGAGGTCGATTTGCAAATTTCATTGACTTCGGTGAATGGCCAAAATATGGTGTCGACACTTGCTCACAGTGATTCATGAGTATAAGAGGAGTGGACAAGTTGTTAGGGTGAATGGAGTTGATAGGTGGTTAAGGAGAAATAAGAGCAGTTCGTTGACGAGAGTAAAGATGAATACAGATGAAGAACCAAGAGCCGAACTGAGAAGAAGAGGAAAAACTAACAAGACTGATCTTACCACTCCTCTGACCGGTGAGAAATTTCCTTCAAACTGTGAAGGAGATGATAGGAGATCATTAACTGAACACAAACACTTTATTGAAAAAGGTTCTTTGAGTAGCTTAATTAGCTTCCTCATCACTAATTAAGCATAGAAAATTAAGATCACAGCCCAACATGTGGATGCTCTTGTTTGAAACGAAACTCAAAGCCTTCAAAAATAATATGCCTAATGTCATGTTTTGGGGAAAAAGTATGCCCATTGTCAGAGAGTTGCATAATTGTATTTTTTGACTAGCGATTGGAACATTGATAGTGAAAGAACTTGGCATTTCGGTCGCGAAGTTTGCCTCCAAAACACTTTCACTTCGTGATGCCCAAAGTTGCTTCTCATATGCTAATTGCTGAACAAGAGTAACTTCATTAGGGGATAAGGATCGAGACTCAGCACCTTAACGAGTACAATATTATTAATAAGTTTAATAATTGCTATATTAAATCATATTTAGATTTGTACATTTATTCTGCATAAATCTCAATCCAATCATTTAATTTAATGATTGTTAAGTTCGCTTTCATATAAATTTGAATTCATATTAGATGCATTTAAAATAAAATGAGTACGTTATAATTTTTAAAGTTAATAAATTTTAATTTTTAATGTATATTAATAAACTAATAAATATTATATCATTTCAAAAGAGAAAAATTTGATACTAATTAAAAAGGAAGTGAATCTAGTTTTATGGGATGAAGGGAGTAGTAAGAAACATTCATAAGATACATACAAAGTCAACGAGAGAAAATGCTCTTTTCTTGTAACTAATATTTGATAGTAAATCAGCTCATAATTATTAATATTAGTGAAAAAGCAAGGACTGCAAACATCTGTAATATATATATATATATATATATATATATATATGTGTGTGTGTGTGTGTGTGTGTGTGTATATATATATATATATATGTGTGTGTGTGTGTGTGTGTGTGTGTGTGTGTATCACTGGAATTCAACACTAGTATTTAAGAATTCGAACGATACACAAAAGGAATACATATGATTGCTTATCAAAAAAGGAATACAGATGATGAGAAAGAAGCCAAAAAGCCTTCTCCATGCATCCGTACAAAGAGTAACACAAAGAAGTTACTGGTCTTTATATCAAATTCCCAAATTAAGAAACATTCCAAATTAAAGCTGAAACACATGAAACGCGAGAAGAAACGACTTATGGACAAGTGAATCCTTCTGGAACCTCCTTGCCACAATCGTTGAGCACCAAGCTCAAGTCGAGTGGAATACTGAGGTTAATGCCCAATACATTAGCCCTGATGGCAGTGCAAAGGCAAAGAGCAGCTTCAAGATCAACAAGATTACTGATGAGGCTGCAGCAAGGTTCATCTGGTGGGATCTTAATTAGACCCAGCACATTGACACATACTTTGAACTTTAGGGCATCCACGGGGCAAGTCGTAGCGCTCACCGTACTGAAGAAGAGAAGGTTGAGAGAGAACAAGTAGGCAATGGAGGCTACAGCTCTTGAAGCCATTTCTGGAAGAAGTTTGGCCCAAAATTCTTGGATGGTTTTTGAGATATAAGTTTTGTTATGCTGTAAGTGTGAAGAGAAATGGAGTGGCTTAAGGGTTTTTATAGAGGGGGCGAGATTAGGCAATGGCACTGCTTGCTTGAATTATAGAAATGAGGTACGTGGGCCATGTGAGCACATCGCGATGCTAGGCTATATTGTTGGAGCTTCCCCATAACTGGCATTGCTAGAATATGTTGAACGTTAGACTACTTAATTGATTTTTAATATATATGCAGTCATAAAAAATATTACTTATGGAATTTTTAATGTGTATCTTTAAATTTGTAATAAAAATGATAGATGGTAAATGGGATCAATTTAAATACATCAGTTTTAAGTTGGTCATATTAATCATCTTGTAAATCCTTAATTAATTTTTAATTTTACATAATATTTGAGTTTACATAATGTTGTGATATGACTAGAATTTTAGATATGTTGTTTAGTTTTTTTTTTATTTTATTAATGTAAAAATCAAATTAAATTAATTCAAATTTAAAATATTAAAATTGAATTGAAATAAACTTTTAATAAAAGTAAATTGAATTTTTGAATTGACTCAATTCGATGAGTTATTTCAATTTGAATTGATCAACCCTGGTTATCTTTTCTTTAATATATGATAACTAGACCTTGAGCCCATCTCTATAATCCTCTTTCCGGCTCATTAATAAATTGATTATCTAAGAAAAGAAAAATTATATACACAAAAGTTCCAATAAAAAAAAAACCATATATTAAACTCGAAACTGATATATTAAAGGTTTGATAAATATCAAACGCCATCCAAAACAGTATCTCCTTATATTTTTTATTTTGTAATTATTTTAATTTATAATATTTCATACATATATTAAAAAAAAAAATTAAAATACAATTCTCCCAAAACCATCACTCATGTCGTCATGGCATATTGGGCAAAATATAGCTGGCATTACAGAATATTGAGTAATGCCACGAGCTTCCACTTTTTGGGGTTAATTATTAGTACCTCGTAGGATTGTTTATTTATTTATTCTGAGAATGTAGTTCATGTGATTATTGATCGTTAAATAAAAGGTTTTGAGCGAATCTGGTCTTGATTCGGGTAAAGTCAAAGTTTTAATGCACAATTAATATCAAAATTAACAGCCAAATATTTCATAGATTTATTTCCCAGCTGGAGTTCATGAAGGAAGAAGGCTCCTTGAATGTGCAGGTCAAGTCAATGAAGCTGAAACTTTAAAATATGTATTTATTATAATTATTTCATGCATGATATGATGATGAGTAAAACTTCATGATAAGTAAAAACTTAAGGAGATTGATTCATCTTAAACAAAAGTCGCAGCGCTTACCATACTGCAGAAGAGGAGGTTGAGGGAGAGCAGGAAGGCAATGGAGGCTGCAGTTCTTGCTGCCATTTCTGAAAAAAGTATGCCCCAAAACTGTAGGATGGTTTCTGAGATATGATTAACCCGCTGTAAGTTTCAAGAGACTGAGGGAAATGGTGAATAGATTAGTTGAGGAATGAGGATTCAATAGACGGAGATGAAGGACAGAATAAGTATTAAAAAATGAAGAATATGAGGCATGTGAGCACCTCGCTATAGCATGACCGTTTCAAAATACATGGCTGGCATTACAATGACGAATATATAATGGTGTTTACAGAAATCCTGAATGCCAATTATCTGGCCACTTTGATAATATAATTATAAGGGTGTTTGTTCCTATTTTTATTCCTGTATTAAAAATTACGATAACCATACCAATACCACTGTTGAGCTCCTTTGGCTTGAGGTATTATTGACTGAACTTAATTTTGTAAGTTGCAGTGTGGCAAAGCTTTGGTGCGATAATTTTGGGCAATTTACTTGACAGGCAATATGGTGTTTTATGCTTGCACTATACACAACACATCAAGCTTGACCATGTACCATTTTATTAAGAAACAAATATAGCTAGAAGTATAGTTAAAGTCAATTTTATCTCTATCAATGATCAAATTGCATATATACTCACGAAGCCTCTTGTTGTCCATTGATTTGGGCACTTGCGTGAGAAGCTCGGTTTTCTTCTACGGCTAGCACTGATTTGAGGGGACTGTTAAGGATAAGGACAGAGTTCATCCGCTTGTAATAAGAATAGAGTATGTATCTCAACTTGATGTAAATTGAGTTTAGGCAAAATACAATTCTCCCAAAACCATTAATAATTACTCTGCATGTGGGCACGTCGACATGCATAATATTATTGGCCAAAATATAGCTGGCCTTAAAAACTTGAATAATGCCCGGTGGTTCCACTTTTTGCGATTAATTATTCGTACCTCGTCGGATTATTTGTTTTGAGAATGTACCTCGTGGGATCGTTGATCATCAAAGAAAATGTTTTAAGCGAATCTGATCTTCTTTCGGGGAAAGTAAGTGTTTAAGCACCATTAATTTCAAAATTAACAGCTAAATATTTCATAGATTTATTTCCCATCTGGAATTTATGAAGGAAGAAGGTTCCTTCAATGCGCATGTCAAGTTCAATGATGAAGCCGAAATTTAAATAGAAAAATACATATTATAATTACTTCTTGACATGATGATGAAAGGCAAATCAAAAGATGAATTATTCACAATTCAATGAAATATAATGAATGAGCATAAATTAATTTAAATTAAAAAGAAATTGACCGAATCAATTTTTAAATTTAATTCTTTTATAAATTGATTTGATTTAATTTTTAAATTTAAAAAATTCAGTTTTAGATTAAATCTAGTTGCCTGTATTGGCTTTTTTTTTTTTTTTTTGACTTGGCTCTATGACTCTAATCCTTTTGTTAGCCCATAAATCCACCAAGGTCTAGCTCTTTGCAGACTACTCAGCATGCTTTTTCAAACTTCAAATTGTGACATTCTATGATATCATATGAAATTTTCTCTAATTTAGAGAGTGTTGAAAACAGTCGATAAGATTTTTCGTTGAGCTTGGGGTTATTTCTATCAAAATAATTTAAACTTCTACTTACTATACATTTTCTTTCATTTCTTTGTTTGTAATCCACATGCAACACCAACATTTTGTAAATTTTAAAAGTCAAGGTGCATATCGGAAATTATTTAATATAATCAATGTAAGTGCATTTTACTGACAATAACATGGATTTTATATTTCTTAATTGATGACAAAATTATTTTTTCTGTAAATATGTAATGCATTATTTTTTAATGCGGTAAATGTATATATATTATAATTTGCGTATAAAAATGTTCGTAGTCAACCTCATTAAGGTTAATTATATGACTTAATAATGACAAATAAGAGAGGTCATATTTTTTTAATAAATAAAATTTAATTACTAAAAAATAAACTAGAAAATAACTTAACGAGATAAATTCGTTCAAAGCCAAAGTCAATAGAAGTACTTGAAAACATCAAACGTAAGATCTGTAGTGTTAAGATCGAGAGGGAGGATACCTTAGATATCATAGTTAATGAGCCCATACTTGTTTCGAAGAACTCCCACTCGAATCAGGTTGTATAATCTGCTATAAACGAACTGGAAATCTATGATTTTATTAATTAAATCATTTCAATTGCCCCTTGGCAGCCATGGCCACCCAAAACCATAGTTAATTAATGAAATTAACAGAAGCTAGATTAATTAAAGCAGTCGGGAAATCCTAATGATTTCTCCTCTTTTGATTGAAACGGCCGGACTCAGAAATTTGTGGATTGAAAATAAGTTGATGTTCTTAGTGGCAAGCCTTTTAAGAATTAAAAAGCTGTTGTTATTATTTGCTAATAATATAAGATACCTGCAACGTCTACTTACTGAATTTTGTTCATAGCTGATTTCCTTGCTGGAATTTTTGTTTTTGTTTCATAATGTCTCTCTATCCATAAATATAAATAAAATAAAATTAAAATAACAGTTTTATTAAAATTCAATAAAAGTAAAATGAATGATTCGTTAAAAGAATACAGGATTTAAAGAAGAAAGCAAGAAGCCTTCTCTACATGCATCAGAACAGTTACAGTAGCCTTCTTGATTCAATACTGTTTAAGGGTTATTCAGAAAATTAGGGTTGTGCACGATTCTTGGAGAAATCGAAACGAATTAAAGAACTATACCGAACTGATAAGAACCATACTGAACCGAATTTATTTTAATACTTTAGTTCGATTTTGGTTATTCACTAAGAATTGAACCGGAACCGTACCGAATCGGAACTGAAGTGAGAACTGAATTTACACATATATTTTTCTATGTTTTTTTAGATGTATTATACACTTTCAATATAATTATATATATTTATACATGTGTATATAATTATGAACTAAATATAATTTAATATTATATTTTATTTTTCTATATTTTCTTAATAATTTTAATTATAAATATATTAAATTACCTTATAATTTTTAATTATAAATATATTATTATCTTTTACATATATATATATATATAAATTATTAATTATATTTATTTCATGTAGTTAAATATTATATGATTAATAAATAATTAAAATATATATTATATGATATACTTATACTATTATATTATATAATATATTTAATCATAAATTATATATACACTTTAAACATAGCTAAAAGATATATTATATGATATATTATATATTAATAACCCAATTTAAAATTTAAATACTAATTTAAGAATGACTTTTTAAGAAAATAATGATATAAAATTATTTTGAGAACCGAGAATCGAATCGAAATCGTACCGAACTGAATCAAACCGAAACCGAAGAATCGAGAACCGTACCGAATCGAAACCAAAATAATGAAAAACCGAACTGGAACCTTACCGAAATTTCAGTTCGGTTTCAGTTCCTAGCCAAACCCTACACCGAATCGAAACCGAACACCCCTACAGAAAACATCTCAAAGGTGAAACATACCATGACGCAAAGAAAGATATTAATTAAACGAAAATGACTTATGGACACTTGAATCCTTCAGGGACTTTCTTGCCGCAATTGTTGAGAAACAAGCTCAAATCGACAGGAACGTTGAGGTTGATGCCCAAGACATTAGCTCTGATGGCAGTGCAAAGGCAAAGAGCAGCTTCAAGATCAAAAAGATTACTAATGAGGCTGCAGCAAGGTGCATCTGGTGGGATTTTAATTAGCCCCAACACATTGGCACATACTTTGAACTTTAGGGCATCCACAGGGCAAGTCGCAGCGCTCACCATACTGAAGAAGAGGAGGTTGAGGGAGAGCAGGAAGGCAATGCAAGCTACAGTTCTTGAAGCCATTTCTGAAAGATGTCCCAAAATTATAGGATGGTTTCTGAGATATAAACCCTCTGTTAGTTTCAAGAGACTGATGGAGAAGGTGAATTGAAATAATAAAAATATAATTGCAATTAATTTTAAGCATGAAGGGAAATTTCAGCAAAATTATTGTTTTCCTCCTCCTTCATACATTTATATTATAATATAGATAATTATTTATATTTTTAAATATAATTTTTATAAAAAATAAGTTAATTTTTATATGAGAAATAATATATGAGAAATAATTTTAAAATATTATACAATAAATAAGTAAAATTTATTTTGAACTATTTTATTTTTGTATTAAAGTACTAAATAAATCAGAACTTTTAATTACGTAATTTTGGCGATAGTCGTACAACTTAAAACGTGAACTTATCTCTCTCTCTCTCTCTCTCTCTCTCTCTCTCTCTCTTCCTCTTTCTCTCTATATTTTAAACTTTTGAAAAATTAAACTTCAAGTTTAATACTAATCCATCTAACTATTATTATTATTTTTTCCCTCTTTACAGTCTCTCACTTATTTTTTTTTTATTAACACTAACTAATCTATGCATATATTATTATGATTCTCTATAATATCTCTTTCCTAGTATAATATCTCTCTTTTTAAACTGTAAACCTTTAAAAGGTTAAGATTTAGGGAAATTATACAATAGTCTAAGTGTATCGTGTCACCAGGTGATGTGGTACATCCAACCAACAATAATGTGACACATCATATGTATTACTTGATAAAAATTATTTTATTTTTATGATAAATTTTTTACTCACCTTTTTATAGTTGACGTGTTGTTATCTGTTTGGTCTAGTGCATCAAATCATGCTTATGACCTGATGCACCAGGACTATACAATAATTTTCCTAAGATTTAAGTTTTGTAACACCCCTACAATTATAGTCCTGTGCATTTCACTGTTCCGGTAACCGATGTCGGTCCGGACAATTAAGAGGATTAGGACCATGTTTAAGTCATATAGAAAGCCTTGAATAAAAATAAATAGTCACTATATGATGATGAAATGAAAATTCAGAAAACAAAGTATAAAAGGTTAAATGAGCCATGGATCACAGTGATGGGTGACCGTATCGGGAAGTGACTGTGAGGTCAGTTGGAACTCTAATTTCGTACGGGACATTATGACACCGCAGTCATAGGAATTATTGCGAAGCTAGTAGAATGAGAAAACCACAAAAAAGAGTTGAGAATCAGATCAAATAATTAGATCATGGTTCAGGAAGAAATACAGTGTTATTGGAAAACCAAATCAGACCGGCAAAGGGCAAATTGGTCAATTCACCCTTAGAAGTGACTCATGGCCTAAATGTCCACTAAAATGGAGGAAATTAAATTTATGAAAATTAGATTTAAAGTGAAGAAGTTATGGAAAGAAAAGAAAAAGAAAATGAAAAATTCAAAAAGAAAAACATATTATGACATCATACATTACCTAAGCATGATGTAATAAATTTTAAATTTTATAATTTGAAAATTAGGGGATGATCATTTAAAGAGACAATTAAATAAATTAAAAAGACATTTTTTTTCATTCCTTTCTTCTTCTTGCCGTGAGCCCTTCTCTCTCTTTTCTCTTCCACTTCCTCCATGAAAGCTCATTTTGAGCTTAAAGACACCCTAAACTTTGCCATATTTTCCATAGTCCCTACAATAAAAACTTATCATTTGGCCTTGTTTGAGTGATTGGAAGCAAAAGAAAGAAGAAATCTTGAAGTTTGGAAGGTTGAGAAAATTGATCAAGTGAGGTAAGTCCAACTTCAAGCTTAAATTCTTATTAAATTCATGAATTTAAGTTTAATTGTGATAAAATTGCATGAGAAATAGAGAAAATTTTATATGAGTGGAAGAGTATGGAATTCGGCTAGGTTGGGTGGATGATGAATTGAGTGGTTTGGTTTAATCAAACATGAATTTCAGTATTGTATGAAGTATATGCATGATTTAGGTAGTTGAAATTGAGTGAATTGTGTTACTTAGAAAATTAGGGTTCTTGAACCATTGAAAATTGGGGAGAAAAAATTAGGGATTTTAGGAATTGATGCAATTGGACCTAATTGATGTTTGAAATGGTCAATTGGAGTCATTTGGAATATGTTTGAATGGTTGGAATGGGATTGAAATGGTGAAGGTGATGCTGCCTTAATTGGGCAGTTTGACCTTGGTTAACTCAAGAGAGCATAACTGAAAATTGGTTGCTCCAATTGGTATAAAGCCAATCGGAGATGAAAATTAAGACCCAAAGTTACAATTTTTATGTAGAAACCCAACCCTAAAACTAAACACAAATTAGTGAAAAGTTAGGTAAAATCCGAATTTAGGCACACTACCCTGCACAAAACTAACCATATAAACAGTACTTGTTCAGATGTTCATAACTTGGTCTAGCAAGGTCCAAATGACCTGAATTTTATACCGATAGAAAGCTGAGACATAGCACTACAACTTTTATGAAGAATACAAACCCAAATTCTGATGATAAACCATCTGAAAAGTGAGCTGCATTTGGCACACCAAAACTGCCAAAACAGAATTGGTACCCAGAATTCTGGGTTAAAATCAATCCGGCCAGCCACCTTGAAATTAACATAACCTGAGCTATAAAACTCCAAATGGAGTAATTAAAAAATGGAATTAAAACTAAGACAATAAGAAACAACTTTGATGAAGGAAAGTTGGTCAAATTCCCACTGTAATAAGACCAATGGAACAGTAGAAAACAGTGACCTAAAAGTGAAAATTTACAATTTTTCTTAGGAAGCTTTGAAATTAGAATGGCAATCAATGCCAACAAATTTGACACTTAAAATGTAGTATGTGAGTGCATTTAGGACTAACATACCTATTAAACATGAAAAAGTCAATATTTTGACTTGAATAGTGTAATAAATAGTAACCCCAAATTACCAAACTCAAAGAATTCCATTTTAAGCAAATTTAATGGTACAATTAAGTATTCATGAAATTAATTGTTGAAATAATTATGAGACATGATACTGAAACACTGTAAATTGTGTATTTCAATTGAAAAAGAGGCTGGGAAGGAAGTTAAGGAAAAGTGAGTCAAGGCCTAGAGGCGACTCATACAAGGTTTGTGCACAATATCTTTTCAATTTTGATTTGCTATGAGAAAATTTATTTGAATATATTTTGACATAATTTATGCTGAATAATGACTTGAGAAGTGCTATGTTGCCCACTTTGTGAATTGAAATTTGAAATGGGAATTTACTTAATGTTTGAATGAAATGTTTGAATAACTTGATTTTAAATTGGTTTTGGATTCACACTTAGCATGACAGTATTACTGTATTCCTCCTCCATTTACATGGTTGAGATCGACTATATTCCTCCCTCTCTGGCTTACCAGTTGAGGTTGAGATCGGATGAGTACTCATATAGCTAGCTAGCCACCTCCCTCATTGATTTCAATTAGTGGGGTTCAGATTGCTTTGTCGTGGTGTATGACACAGCATTG
The DNA here is from genome assembly GCF_030052815.1 of Hevea brasiliensis. Lineage (NCBI taxonomy): Eukaryota > Viridiplantae > Streptophyta > Magnoliopsida > Malpighiales > Euphorbiaceae > Hevea > Hevea brasiliensis. The sequence continues at coordinate 25,886,545 of NC_079501.1, read as the reverse complement.
ATCAAAAATTTTGTGTTATGACCTAAGTTGTGTATGGATTAGCAACACTGTAATTTATAAATTATTTTGACAAAATGATATTACAAAAGTTGACTTGAACCTTATGAATTATCTTGTGAAATGGTTTAAAATTGTGTTTATGGATGTATATTTTGATATTTAATATCTTTAAATTTTTATTGTGCACCACTTGAAGGAGCGGAAGCATGAAAAACACAAGTTTAGATCATTGAAATTTAAAAATTTTCATCTAGGGTCACATGCATCATGCAAGATTCATTTTTATCTATTTGATTTCAATGATAAACAGCATATTAAAACTCTTTTAATATGTTTTTAGATCTACATTTGCCATTTACGATTTTAGAATTAATCAGATTAATTCTTTAGAACCCTAGATTGAAATAAGAATAAGCGCACTAACCTTTTGATGCACTGCAGTGTGTTTGGCACCTTTGGGATGCATCTAGGACACCAGATGTTGTCCCTCTAGCTTGTCCACACCAAGATCACCTATGGCAGCCCTTGAACAGCTTCTAAAGCTTTTTCTATGAATTAGAAAATCAAGTTTTTCCTTTTGAGAGATTATAGATGTAAACAGGACACTAGAAACAATTTGTAGTATTTTTAATTCAAGAGATTGTTTGCTAATCTCTTTGAATTGATGAGAGAAGAAGAAGAAGAGAAAGGAATGGAAGCCAAGTGTGGCAGCACCAAAGAGATGAATGGCAGCTTGTTATGTTTGTTCTTTCATCCTTACACTTATATAGCTAGGTCACCACTTAAAACCCTTGCCACATGTCACCTTCTGATTGGCTCTAGGTTTAATTGACCCAATCATATTATGCCAAGTGTCAAACCTATATTTAATCTTAATTTTAATTATCTTACATGATTAAAAGACATTTGGCAAGCTTATGTGTAGTGCCATGTGTCACCATCTCATGGTACCACATGTCACCCTGTGAAATGACCAAAATACCCCTGTGTCTTAATTTTGAGTTCTCAACCCAAAATAATTATTTCTCTTCTTCTAATCAATTTATATCAAATATAAATTAATTAATTAATCTCTATTAATTAATTTCTCATTAATTAAATTCATATTTAAACACTTTAAATATAAATTTAACTTATACTATACATCCACTAACCTAGATTTGGTTTCAAGCCATGCTAGGGACTTTGCAATATAATTGTAAACCAAACCTATTTAATTAATCAATTAAACTTTTTAATTAATTAATTAAATCATATTTAATTTAGTGATTACTTATGTATGTGTGTGACTTACTAGGCTCATCACTAATTGGCAATGAGACATGATATCAACTCTTAATATCATTAGAACTCCTTCTTACCATAAATGATTTCTCTAAATCATTTTATGCACCTCATAGACCATGGTTAACACCTAGCATAGCATGCCATGGCCACCCAATTAGTAATAAGGTTTACCTTAAATGAACCTATAATCATATGTTACCATGCACTAGAATCTCTCTGTTACAAAATCCCAATTCGAGCTGGAGTCATGATTTATGTCAAACCCCATTTGCTATGAATATTATGTTCTCTTTTAATTTCAGTTCTTGATTAATAAGATTTTCTCATTAAAAACTCTTTTCTGAATAAATCTATCTGTCCTGACTAGGAACTTGAAACATCAAGAACAATTAAATGAATATAGGATTTTATCCCTATTTACTTAGAGGAACAGATTCCATCTTGATCAACACCTACCTCCATCTATAACTAGTAGGAGCCAACACACGCCCATATACCTATACACAGTACAAGTATGAAAGCAGTATCAAACTCAAACCACCTATATACAAGATAACTGTGCTATCTTAGGTCTAAAGATTATATGCACTGATATGATTTATGATAATGCATTGACAAGAGTAAACTCCATGTGCTTGTCATAAGTATCACTAGTTCGACCTACTTATCATGTATAAGTGCCTATCATATTTATTATATGGCATGAGACTCACCATTCCATCTTATTTATATCTCATATAAATAACTTGGGAACAAACATGATTACAATCTTTCTGGATAAGTCATGCCCTTATTGTGAAGTATCCTTGATTGTGAACCTATTTATGATACTTTGTGCTAGAAATACTGTTACTCATATTCTTAACAACTTAAGAATAGAATTTCTAACAAAATATCAATGGACCTTTTCTATTACACATAAATATATTATGTAAACGGAAAAGTAAAAATGCATTTTATTAATAAAACATGTACAAGATACATACTAAATGATATGCTCTAAGGCATACTACTAACAATCTCTCACTAGCACTAGAGCCATTCATTACAATATCTTAGACCCATCTTCTCAAGATGTCGGTCTAGCTGAGTTTGTGACATAGGCTTAGTGAATGGATCAGCTGGATTTTCAGCTGATGCTATTTTCTATATGGCTACATCGCCTCGCCCAACTATTTCTCTGATAATGTGGTAGCGCATTTCTATGTGTTTGGATTTCTGGTGAGACCGGGGTTCCTTAGCCTGTATGACTGCTCCATTATTGTCACAGTGAAGTGGAACTACTGACTCAATGGAAGGAACTACTGCAAGTTCTGTCAGGAACTACTGCAAGTTCTGTCACGAACTTCTTTATCCAAACAGCTTCCTTTACAGCATCTAATGCAGTAATATACTCAGCCTCGGTAGTGGAATCTGTAGTAGTATTCTGTTTGGAACTCTTCCAACTGACTACACCTCCATTACAAATGAACACGTATCCAGAGGTAGACTTTCTCTCATCGACATCTGATTAAAAATCAGAATCAGTATAACCGTCCAATTACAAGTCTCCACCTCCATATATCAAGAATAAATCCTTAGTTCTTCTCAAGTACTTAAGGATATTCTTGACAGCTACCCAGTGTTCCAAACCTGGATTGGATTGATACCTGCTAATCAAACTAACAGCATATGCGATATCTGGCCTAGTACACAAAATTGCATACATCAAACTTCCAATAGCCGAAGTATATGGAATCCTGGCCATTTTATCTCTTTCTTCTGGTGTCTTTGGAGACATCTCTTTAGAAAGGTGGATACCATGTCTCACTGGTAACAATCCTCTCTTGGAAGCAAGCATGTTAAACCTCTTTAACACTTTTTCTAAGTATAGACTTTGGGATAAACTAATTATTCTTTTTGCTCTATCTCTATAGATGCGAATCACAAGAATATAGGTTGTCTCCCCTAAGTCTTTCATGGAGAATGTATTTGACAACCATACCTTTACAGTTGTCAACATACCTGTGTCATTACCCATCAACAGTATGTCATCCACATATAAGACAAGGAAAGTGATAGCACTGTCACTAACCTTCTTATATACACATGGCTCATCCTCATTTTTTATAAAACCAAATGACTTAATGGATTCATCAAAACGGATGTTCCAACTCCTTGAAGCTTGTTTCAACCCAGAAATGGATCGCTTTAGCTTGCATACTTTGGAACCATCTTGGGATTCAAAACCCCTAGGTTGTTCCATGAAAATGTTTTCTTCAATGTATCCATTGAGAAAAGCTGTTTTAACATCCATCTGCCAAATCTCATAATCATAGTATGCAGCTATTGGTAATAGAATCCTAATTGATTTAAGCATGGCAACAGGCGAGAAAGTCTCCTCATAGTCGATTCTTTGCTTTTGGCGAAACCTTTTCGCTACTAGCCTTGCCTTATAGGTCTCTACCTTTGCATCAGAATCAATTTTCTTCTTGAAAACCCATTTGTTCCCTATAGGTACAATACCTTCAGGTGGGTCAACAAGATCCCAAACTTGATTCTTATACATGGAATCAATCTCGGATTTCTTAACATCAATCCATTTCGAAGAGTCTATATCTGATATAGCTTCTTCATAGGTAAGTGGATCATCTCCATGATCAACTTCTTCATGAGTAGACAACTCTTGTTCTTCTTCATGAAGGAAACCATATCTCACTGGTGGGTGAGATACCCTGGTTGTTCTACGAGGAACAGCTGTAGATGTTTCATTAATAGGTGTAGGTTGACTAGATGGATCTATATCCATCTGATCTGTTGGTTGGTCAGAATTCTCCAATTCTAATTCTATTTACCTTCCTTTGCCTCCTTGAACAAACTGTTGTTCAAGAAATGTGGCATCTCTACTTACCACAACCTTTTGTGATGTAAGTAAATAAAAATAATATCCAAAACTATCTTTTGGATATCCAACAAAATGACCCTTTTCTGATCTGGTTTCTAATTTATCAGTGTTCAGCTTTTTGATATAAGCTGGACAACCCCAAATCTTAACATGCTTAAGACTTGGTTTTCTTCCATGCCATATCTCATAAGGTGTGGAAGATACTGATTTTGATGGAATCTTATTCAGAATAAGCAAAGCTGATTCTAATGCAAATCCCCAAAAGGAGATTGGCATATCAGTATAGCTCATCATACTATGTACCATATCCAATAGGGTACGATTTCTCCTTTCAGATACACCATTCAGCTGTGGTGTTCCTGGAGGAGTCAGCTGGGAAACAATGCCGTGCTCTCTCAAGTGTTCATCAAATTCAGTACTCAAGTATTCAACTTCATGATCTGATCAAAGAGCTTTAATATTCTTTCCTGTTTGATTTTCTACTTCATATTTAAATTCTTTAAACTTTTCAAAGGATTTATGTTTGTATTTCATCAAATACAAATACCTAAACCTTGATTTATCATCAGTAAAGGTAATTAAGTAATGAAAACCACCTCTAGCCATTTCTTTAAATGGACCACATACATCACTATGTATTAGCTCCAAAATATTTTCAGCTCTTAGCCCTTGTCCTACAAAGGGTGATCTAGTCATTTTACCATGAAGGCAAGATTCACAAGTTGGAGTAGGCTCAGAGCTCAATGAAGATAAAATCCCCATTTTCTCCAGTTTTGTAATCCTATCTTCTGCAACATGACCTAATCTTAAGTGCCAAATATATTTTGAACTTGAGTTGATTTTCACCATGGCATTGCATTCATTTAGATCACTTACATTCATTTTGTGTTTGTCATTATTATCCAAATAATAAAGACCATCATTCATATAACCCAAACCAACATATTTATTTCCAAAATAAATATTACAAACATCATTTGTGAACTGAAATTCATAGCCATTTCTAATCAAACTAGATATAGAAATGATATTCTTAAATGCATCAGGTACATATAAAATATTATCCATACACAAAACATGTCCAGATATGTAAAAAGATTTAGATCCTATGGCTAAAACTTTAACAGTTGAGCCATCGCCAATCCGGAGTCTAACATCTCGAGAACGCAAGCTGCTACTATTTTCTGGTTCTTGCACATCATAAGAAATGTGAGAACTGGCACCAGTATCTAAAACCCAAGCTGTAGATGAACTATGAGTATCATCAAAATCTAAATAACAAGATATGGATATCCCTTCCGAAGGTGTATCCTTCTTGTCCTTCAGAGAAGCAAGATACTCTGGGCAGTTCCTCTTCCAGTGCCCATCCTTCTGGCAGTGGAAACACTTTCCTTTGCCTCCATCAGCTTTAGTCTTCCCTTTCTGTTTAGCTATTTTCTTGGAAGGACCAAGAATCTGAGGTTTCTTTTTCTTATTGCCCTTCTTCTTCCTGGACTTTCCAGCATAAGAAGATGCAATCAAAGCTACTTCTTTTCCTTTATTGCCCTGCATATTCTTTTGGGCAATAACCAGCATGTTGAGTAAACCAGCCAAGGTGCATTCCTGTTTAGTCATATGAAAATTTATCACAAAATTCCCAAAAGACTCTAGAAGGGACTGAAGGATCAAATCCGTCTGTAGTTGGAAATCCATGTTAAAGTCAAGATGTTCTAACTGCTCAATCAGCCGAATCATCTTGTGGACATGATCCCTAACATTCTGTCCCTCAGACATCCTCATGTGGAACAGCTGCCTAGATATCTCATACCTAGCATTCCTGCTGTGCTCACCATACAACTCTTGTAGGTGAAGGAGGATCTCACTCGCACTCTACATGTTCTCATGCTACTTCTGTAACTCATTACTCATAAAAGCAAGCATGTAACACTTAGCTCTCATATCATGCTCTTTCCACTTGTCCAAAGTTTCATGTTCCTCTTGTGTGGCCTCTGAAGGTAAGGGACCAGGAACCTGTGAGTCTAGAACATATCCAATATGTTCAAGGTTTAGGACAAGTTACAAATTTCTTAGCCAATCAGATAGATTAGGTCCTGTCAACCTATTGCGATCAAGTATGCTTGCAAGGATATTGGATGATGGTGGTTGTTCTGTGCTCATTATTATCAGAAAATTAACTGTAGAAAATTACCAGATTAATTAGTAAATGTATCATGCAATTAACCAAAATGATTATGGTCTTTTAATCAAATTGGTCCTCCCACTAACTTAGCGAATCTTATACTTCCAAAGTAGAAAACGGAAATCCTAGTTGGATGGATTTCTAGTGGGTGATTGAATTCTTATAATCCTATTGATCATCCTCAGGCACATCCATTATTGGAATAATAATAAATTATAAGTGAGCAACTCCATGCCCATCACATCTCACGTGAGGTTCAATCCTTTACCTAGCCCCTAATGCTCAAAATCTCAAGCACATCCATTATTGACTTATCTTGCATTAGTTAAGTTGATCCCATTGAGCCAGTAAACATGCAAATAATTTTAATATCCTCAGGCACATCCATTATTGGCTACCAAACCATTTACATGTTTACAACATCTCATGCTTAACAATTATTCTTAAGAAAATCTTTTAAATTAATTGCATCATATGCAACTATTTAAAATTTCTTAAAATAATTGCCCCAATGAATGGCCCATGTTATAATTACTTTAATTATAGCATATCCAAATTAATCAGTTGTTTGGAAGATTTTGTGGTCATCCTAATTACTATCATGGTTTCACTTTGCACATTATCCAATTAGCATGCATATATCATATAATGGCATACATTCCCATACATCTCATGCATTCATGGATAATAATAAATATAGTATGATCATGGACTTTCTAAGGGATTCAATTCTAAGCCACCAAGAATTGAATCAGAGCATTCCTAGGTGCATTTCATTCATTCATTTTACAAGAGTTGCTGAAGGAGTATATAATCAACACTTGATCTTAAATTCCTCCCAATGGTCCCACCAATGCTCTTGACCTCCTTGATCTTCTTGCAATCCAATTACATAGTAGTCCTTGGCATACCAAGACGAATTTACAAGAACTAAATATATGAAATTACAACCCAAAATTATTACAACCTTAATAATACATGCCTAAAAATAAATTAAAATTAATTAATTAATTTACAACCCAAAAAAAACATAAAAGAAATAAATCCAATCACATTGGTCTTTTATAGTCCATGATCATCCATCATGCATATCATATTTAACAATTAAATAAAACATATATACTTAAATTAAATTGAATATCTCATATTCAACTTAAAAATCCAGATTTGAATATGATTCAAACAAATTTAAAAATTCATATTCAAACAAATTTAAAAATTCATATTTGACTCACATTCAAGCAAATTTAAAAATTCAGATTTGAATCACATTCAAACAACTTTTAAAATTCAGATTTGAATCACATTCAAACAACTTTAGAAATTCATATTTGAATATGATTCAAACAATTTTAAAAATTCATATTTGAATCACATTCAAACAACTTTTAAAATTTAGATTTGAATCACATTCAAATAATTTTTAAAATTCAGATTTGAATTACAATTTAATTGTGTGATTAAAACACCTAATTAAATATTTTAATTAGTCATAGGATGAACCTTAGATCATACAACAATTGTATATTCAAAAACCAAACCTTGCGCACACCATTGGAGACCACAAAGTGTGAGCACCATTGGTGTTCATCACCATGCCACCACTTTTCCTTTGCAACCAGCAATGGATCTATCATCTCATGATCAAACCACACAATTAAATCATATAATCAACTATCTAAATGGCAAATATAGTGGCTCTGATACCAATTGAAGGAGAGGAAGCATGAAAAACAAAAGTTTAGATCATTGAAATTTAAAATTTTTCATCTAGGGTCACATGCATCATGCAAGATTCATTTTTATCTATTTGATTTCAATGATAAATAGCATATTAAAAATATTTTAATATGTTTTTGGATCTACATTTTCCATTTAAGATTTTAGAATTAATCAGATTAATTCTTTAGAACCTTAGATTAAAATAAGAACAAGTGCACTAACATTTTGATGCACTGCAGTGTGTTTGGCACCTTTGGGATGCGTCTAGGACACCAGATGTTGTCCCTCTACCTTGTCCACACCAAGATCACCTATGGCAGCCCTTGAAAAGCTTCTAAAACTTTTTCTATGAATTAAAAAATCAAGTTTTGCCTTTTGAGAGATTACAGATGTAAACAGGATACTAGAAACAATTTGTAATATTTTTAATTCAAGAGATTGTTTGCTAATCTCTTTGAATTGATGAGAGAAGAAGAAGAAGAGAAGGGAATGGCAGCCAAGTGTGGCGGCACCAAAGAGATGAATGGCAGCTTGTTATGTTTGTTCTTTCATCCTTACACTTATATAGCTAGGTCACCACTTAAAATCCTTGCGACATGTCACCTTCTGATTGGCTCTAGGTTTAATTGACCCAATCACATTGTGCCAAGTGTCAAACCTATATTTAATCTTAATTTTAATCATCTTACATGATTAAAAGACATTTGGCAAGCTTATGTGTAGTGCCATGTGTTACCATCTCATGGTACCACATGTCACCCTGTGAAATGACCAAAATATCTTTGTGTCTTAATTTTGAATTCTCAACCCAAAATAATTATTTCTCTTCTTCTAATCAATTTATATCAAATATAAATTAATTCATTAATCTCTATTAATTAATTTCTCATTAATTAAATTCATATTTAAACACTTTAAATATAAATTTAACTTATACTATACATCCAATAACCTAGATTTGGTTTCAAGCCATGCTAGGGATTTTGCAATCTAATTGCAAACCAATCCTATTTAATTAATCAATTAAACTCTTTAATTAATTAATTAAATCATATTTAATTTGGTGATTACTTGTGTATGTGTGTGACTTACTAGGCTCATCACTAATTGGCAATGAGACATAATATCAACTCTTAATATCATCAGAACTCTTTCTTACCATAAATGATTTCTCTAAATCATTTTATGCACCTCATAGACCATGGTTAACCCCTAGCATAGCATGCCATGGCCACCCAATTAGTAATAAGGTTTATCTTAAATGAACCTATAATTATATGTTACCATGCACTAGAATCTCTCTGTTACAAAATTCCAATTCAAGCTGGAGTCATGGTTTATGTCAAACCCCATTTGCTATGAATATTATGTTTTCTTTTAATTCCAGTTCTTGATTAATAAGATGTTCTCATCAAAAACTCTTTTCTGAATAAATCTATCTATCCTGGCCAGGAACTTGAAACATCAAGAACAATTAAATGAACATAGAATTTTATCCCTATTTACTTAGAGGAACAGATTCTATCTTGATCAACACCTACCTCCATATATAACTAGTAGGAGCCAACACATGCCCATATACCCATAGACAGTACAAGTATGAACTCAAACCACCTATATACAAGATAACTGTGCTATCTCAAGTCTAAAGATTATATGCACTGATATGATTTATGATAATACATTGACAAGAGTAAACTCCATGTGCTTGTCATAAGTGTCACTGGTTCGACCTACTAATCATGTATAAGTGCCTATCATGTTTGTTATATGGCATGAGACTCACCATTCCATCTTATTTATATCTCATATAAATAGCTTAGGAACAAACATGATTACAATCTTTTTGGATAAGTCATGCCCTTATTGTGAAGTATCCTCGATTGTGAACCTATTTATGATACTTTGTGCTAGAAATACTGTCACTCATATTCTTAACAACTTAAGAATAGAATTTCTAACAAAATATCAATGGACATTTTCTATTACACATAAATATATTATGTAAACGAAAAAGTGAAAATGCCTTTTATTAATAAAACATGTACAAGATACACACTAAATGATATGCTCTAGGGCATACTACTAACACCACTGAGTAATCATTACTCAGCGATAGCTTTTATTTGCTGTCGCAAATAAGGGAAAAGATAAGGTAGTAGAGTGAGCTGCTAAGTTGTCAAGGGAGCTACTTTGAGGATTTTTGTACGGGTATCGCTTTATACCCTTGTAAATTAGTTGATGTAAATATTATTTTGTTCATATGTATCTATATAGTTAATTGAGCAGTTGTACATTAAAGTCTAAAATAATATTATTTTTTATTTTCTTTCTGTAAATTGGGACTTGTTTATATAAATTAAATCAAAAGCAAGGATGAAGAATTTTATTGAACTGTGTTGAGTTGTATATTTTGAAATGAGATTGTGTTGACCTGTGTTGATTTGAGACTATATTGGAGTTTGAGATTGAAAAATAAATTTATTGGGAGTGTTTTTACAGGTGTTAGAAAAACAGTTTTTTCCAATTATAGACGGCACTCTGCCGAAATTTTTATAAAATTTGTAGAAAATAAAATTTACCAAATTTCTTACTTCGTATTTAAACTCCAATTAAAGGTTTTTAAATGATGCTTTAACATTATTTTACCAATTAAAATGAATAGAAATGGTTTAAAATCTCTTGTAGTGTATTTAATGAATTATCGGTAGATGAAGTTCAGTGATTCATTGAGTATACTATGGGATCATGTTATGCCTTACGGAGGGGTAAGGTGTGACATATTTTAGTGGTATCAAAGCCATATTTTGAAATGAGTTTTGACTATGAATTAGCATATTTCCTTTGTTAAGTACAACTACTCAAGTGTCTTTACTTGATACATATGAGATATTTACATCATGAATATGAACTAATGGAGATAAACCTCTTTGTGTTTGTTATCAGGGAGTAGATAAATTTTAAATCTGAATGAAAGAAGAAGATCATTCCGTCGAGCAATCTGTTGAGGCTGAAGCACAAGAGGAAGCCCCAAGTTTCTAGAATGTGAGTGGATCAGCCAATCTAGCTCCTCCAATGCCGCAGTTTCCTGCTTAGTTCGCTCAGCAGATGGCTGCATTGTTTCAGCAAATGGCTGGAAATTTGTCAACACAAGCTCAGACTCAAGCACCTGCAGTGCAACCATAGCCCCTAACCAGACAATATGAAAAATTAATGAAGTTTGGGGCTATTGAATTCAAGGGGACTGTGGATCCACTGAAAGCAGAACAATGGTTGGAACGAATGGAGAGAGTATTCAAGAACCTACACTGCACTAAAGAATTAAAGTTTGAGTACTTAGTCTCATTACTATAAGGAGATGCTTATGAATGGTGGAAAACCATCCCCCACAACTTAGTAGAGCCTCTAGTTCTTACATGGTTAGACTTTCTAAGGGAGTTCCGACAGAAATGGGTCCCCGATACATATGTGGACATGAAATTGCAAGAGTTTTGAGTTTGAAACAAGGGGACAGATCAGTAGCAGAATATGAGAGAGACTTCTCCAGGTTGAGTCATTATGCTGGAAGCCTAGTTGCCACTCCCAAAGATCGGTGTAAATGGTTTGAGGCCGGGTTAAGGCCTAATTTGAGAATGCAAGTTGTGGGGTTTCGATATCAAAACTTTTCAGAGTTGATCTCACAGACCCTGGAACTGGAAATGATTAAAAATGAAGGATCAGTTAAAAAGGGTATTGAAGAGAAAGAGAAAGGTGAAAAAGCTACTGGTCAAGCACCTGATAGTGGTTCAGGGAAGAGGAAAAATTTTGAGAGATTCAGCTCTCGTAGATCTGGCAGAGGAAGATTTTCTGGCTAGAGACCACCTCGATCTAGTCAGCAGACACCCAGAGGGGCACTATCAGTCCGTGTATGTGAGACATGCGGCAAAACACATGGTGGAGTATGCTATAGAGCCACAGGAGCATGTTTTAACTGTGGAGGGACCGGTCATTTTTCTAAGGACTGTACAAGTGCACGCCGTTCTGGACCATCTGCTACATCCGAGGGATCAGCTCAAGTTTCTACCTCGAGGAGTTCACCATCAGTTAGTAGAGGTAGAGGCAGAGGTAGGGGTAGTACACCTAGAAGTCAGAGTACTGTGAATCATCCAGAATAAGGTGGTACTTCAGCCAGAGTGTACACAATGAAACAGAGAGAAGAGGCTAAGACTTCTAACATTGTTGCTGGTACTTTCTCAATTTTTAATCAAGATGTATATGTTTTATTTGACCTGGGGTCTACACATTCATATGTTAGTGCCAACATTGCTTGTCTTACTACTGCTCCGTGCATGAAAATGGATTTTGAGGTGCTAGTAACTAGTCCGTTAGGATAATAGATTAGGGTTAACAGAATGTACAAGGATTGTTCTTTAGTGATCCAAAGACATACTTTTCTGTCTGACTTGATAGAAATGCCCTTCAGAGATTATGATATTATCTTGGGCATGGATTGGTTAGCCAGGCATCACGCCATGATTGACTGTAAACTGAAGACAATCACTTTTGGTCTCCCTCAGTATGATGATGTGGTAATACATGAGGAGAGGCAGTTGTTACCATCAAACCTTATTTCTGCTGCACTTGCTAGAAAAATGATCAGAAAGGGGTGTGAAGCTTACTTAGCTCATGTGATAGACACCCAAGTAGAGAGTCCCGCAGTGAGGGATATTCCTACAGTATGTGACTTTCCAAATGTGTTTCCTGAAGAATTGCCAGGGTTACCTCCGGAAAGGGAAGTACAGTTTAAAATAGAGGTTATGCCTGGTATGGACCCAATCTCCATTACTCCATACAGAATGGCACCTGCTGAACTAAAGGAGTTAAAGGTGCAATTGTAAGAGTTGCTTGATAAGGGCTTCATTAGCCCTAGTGTGTTACCTTAGGGAGCGCCAGTGTTGTTTATTAAAAAGAAAGATGGCACTCTCCATCTATGTATTGACTACAGACAGTTGAATAAGGTGACAATAAAAAACAGATATTCGTTGCCCCGCATAGATGATTTGTTTGATTAGTTAAAGGGTGCAGCTATGTTCTCCAAAATTGATTTGAGATTGGGCTATTATCAGTTGAGGGTGCAAGAGCAGAGTATTCTAAAAACTGCTTTTAGAACTTGATATGGCCACTGTGAGTTTCTGGTTATGCCATTCGGGTTAACTAATGATCCAGCTGATTTTATGAATCTAATGAACACTATCTTCAGACCATACCTCGACCAATTTGTGGTTATATTTATTGATGATATTTTGGTGTACTCAAGTAATGCAGAGGAGAATGATAGGCACCTGAGGATTGTACTGCAGACCTTAAGGGAGAAACAAACAGTTGTATGCTAAGTTGTCAAAATGTGAATTTTGGCTGAAAGAGATTTCTTTCTTGGGGCACATAGTATCAGCAGAGGGAATTAAGGTAGATCCTAGAAAGATTGAAGCTATCCTTAATTGGAAGCCGCTCCAGAATGTTATTGAAGTCCGCAGTTTTCTAAGTTTAGCTGGATACTACCGTCGGTTTGTAAAGGGATTTTCTATGTTGGCATCTCCACTGACTAAACTGCTTTGGAAAGATGTGAAATTTCAGTGGACTGATAAATGTCAGCAGAGTTTTGATGAATTGAAGAGATGTTTGACTGAAGCTTCAGTTCTTACTTTACCTACACCGGGTAAAGAATATACAGTTTATAGTGATGCTTCTCATAATGGGTTAGGCTGTGTACTGATGCAAGATCGAAATGTCATTACTTATGCATCACGCCAGCTGAAACCACATGAGAGAAACTATCCTACACATGACTTGGAGCTTGCTGCTCTGATGATCTGGAGACACTATCTGTATGGGGAAAAATGTTATATCTACACAGATCATAAGAGCTTGAAGTACTTGGGCACTCAGAAAGAGTTGAATTTGAGACAGAGGAGGTGGTTAGAACTGATTAAAGACTATGATTATCTGATAGACTACTAGCCAGGGAAAGCTAATGTGGTTGTCGATGCTCTGAGCCATAAAACTATGGCTAGTTTGGAAGTTTCTCCTTTGTTCATGGTGCATGAATTAAAGACTCTACATGCTAGTTTAGAGGTTGATGATGGTGCATGAATTAAAGACTCTACATGCTAGTTTGGAGGTTGATGATGAGGAGCAAATGACAGTTGCATGGCAAGTAAAACCAGTATTGATTGATAAGATTAAAATAGCTACACAAACGGATGAGAAATATCAGAAATTAATGAAGGAAGCTCGGGACGGTAAGAAACCTGAATTTTCTGAGAGATGATGGCTTATTGTTACACCAGGGCAGAATGTGCATTCCTAATGATGTTGAATTGAGATAAATCATTATGAAGGAAGCACATGATTCTCCTTTTGCTATGCACCCTGGTGGCACTAAGATGTATAGAGGGGTAAAAGAACACTATTGGTGAATGGGTATAAAAAGAGACAAAGCTGGTTTTGTATCCAAATGCCTAACTTGTCAATAAGTTAAGGCAGAGCATCAAGTGCCAGCTGGATTGCTACATCCATTGCCAGTGCCTGAGTGAAAATAAGAAAGGATAACTATGGATTTTGTAATGGGACTTCCAAAAACACAGAAGAATCATGATGCAGTGTGGGTCATAGTGGATAGACTAACCAAATCTACTCACTTTCTACCAGTAAGGATGGACTATAGTCTGGACAGATTGGCTAAGCTGTATATTGATGAGATTGTGAGATTGCATGGAGTGCCAGTGTCGATTGTGTTAGATAGAGATCCAAGGTTCACTTTTAGATTCTGGGGTAGTCTTCAGAGAGCCCTAGGAGCTAGATTGAACTTCAGTTCGACATTCCACCCACAAACAGATGACCAGTCTGAGAGGGTAATTCAGATATTGGAGGATATACTACGGGCCTGTGTGATTGAATTTGAAGGTAACTGGGACACACACCTGCCTTTGATTGAGTTTGCTTGTAACAACAGCTATCAATCAAGCATAGGCAAGCCTCCATATGAAGCTCTATATGGCAGGAAGTGCAGAACTCCTCTATGTTGGGATGAAGTGGGTGAAAGAAAACTTATTGGCCCAGAGATTGTTCAGCAGACAGAGAAAAAGATCAAACTGATCAGAGACAAATTAAAGGTTGCTTCAAACCGACAGAAGTCCTATATTGATTCAAAAAGGAGAGACATTGAATATGCAGTGGGTGATAAGGTATTCCTCAAGGTTTCCCCTTGGAAGAAGATTATGAGATTTGGCAGAAAGGGAAAATTGAGTCCTCGTTTTATTGGACCGTATGAGATTCTAGAGAGAGTGGATCATTTGGCATACAGATTGGCACTACCTCCAGAGCTAGAGAAGATACATAATGTCTTCCATGTGTCCATGTTAAGGAGGTATCGATCAGACCCCTCTCATGTGCTACCAGTACAAGAGATTAAAGTGAATCCAGACCTCTCTTATGAGGAAGAGCCTATTGAGATTTTGGCATATGAGGTGAAACAACTGAGGAACAAATAGATACCAATGGTAAAAGTACTGTGGAACCATCATTCAGGCCAGGAAGCTACTTGGGAGAGTGAGGAGGACATGAGGAGACAGCACCCACAACTATTCAGATACTAAAATCAGGTAAAATTTCGGGACGAAACTTCTTTTAATGGGGGGGGGGGGGGAGAGAATTGTAACACCCCTACATTTATAGTCCTGTGCATTTCACTGTTCCGGTGATCAGTGTCGGTCCGAAAAATTAAGAGGATTAGAACCATCTTTAAGTCATATAGAAAAGCCTTGAATAAAAATAAATAGCCACTATATGATGATGAAATGAAAATTCAAAAAACAAAGCATAAAATGTTAAATGAGCCAGGAGTCACAGCGATGGGTGACCATACCGGGAAGTGACTGCGAGGTCAATTGTAACTCTAATTTTGTACGGGACATTATGACATTGCAGTCCTAGGAATTATTGCAAAGCTAGTGGAAATGAGAAAACCAAAGAAAAGAGTTAAGAATCAGGTCAAATAATTAGATCAGGGTTCAGGAAGAAATACAGTGTTATTGGAAAACCAAATCAGACCAGCAAAGGGCAAATTGGTCAATTCACCCTTAGAAGTGACTCATGGCCTAAATGTCCACTAAAATGGAGGAAATTAAATTTATGAAAATTAGATTTAAAGTGAAGAAGTTATGGAAAGAAAAGAAAAAGAAAATGAAAAATTCAAAAAGAAAAACATATTATGACACATACATTACCTAAGCATGATGTAATAAATTTTAAATTTTATAATTTGAAAATTAGGGGATGATCATTTAAAGAGACAATTAAATAAATTAAAAAGACATTTTTTTTCATTCTTTTCTTCTTCTTGCCGTGAGCCCTTCTCTCTCTCATCTCTCTCTTTTCTCTTCCACTTCCTCCATGAAAGCTCATTTTGAGCTTAAAGACACCCTAAACTTTGCCATATTTTCCATAGTCCCTACAATAAAAACTTATCATTTGGCCTTGTTTGAGTGATTGGAAGCAAAATAAAGAAGAAATCTTGAAGTTTGGAAGGTTGAGAAAATTGATCAAGTGAGGTAAGTCCAACTTCAAGCTTAAATTCTTATTAAATTCATGAATTTAAGTTTAATTGTGATGAAATTGCATGAGAAATAGAGAAAATTTTGTATGAGTGGAAGAGTATGGAATTCAGCTAGGTTGGGTGGATGATGAATTGAGTGGTTTGGTTTAATCAAACATGAATTTCAGTATTGTATGAAGTATATGCATGATTTAGGTAGTTGAAATTGAGTGAATTGTGTTACTTAGAAAATTAGGGTTCTTGAACCATTAAAAATTGGGGGGAAAAAATTAGGGATTTTAGGAATTGATGCAATTAGACCTAATTGAGGTTTGAAATGGTCAATTTGAGTCATTTGGAATGTGTTTGAATGGTTGGAATGGGATTGAAATGGTGAAGGTGATGCTGCCTCAATTGGGTAGTTTGACCTTGGTCAACTCAAGAGGGCATAACTGAAAATTGGTTGCTCAAATTGGTGTGAAGCCAATTGGAAATGAAAATTAAGACCCAAAGCTACAATTTTTATGTAGAAACCCAACCCTAAAACTGAACACAAATTGGTGAAAAGTTAGGTCAAATCCGAATTTAGGCACACTGCCCTGCATAAAACTGACCATATGAACAGTTTTTGTTCAAATCGTCATAACTTGGCCTAGGAAGGTCCAAATGACCTGAATTTTATACCGATGGAAATCTGAGACATAGCACTACAACTTTGATGAAGAATATAAACTCAAATTCTGACCATAACCCATCCGAAAAGTGAGCCGCATTCAGCACACCAAAACTGCCAGAACAGAATTGGTACCCAGAATTTTGGGTTAAAACCAATCCGGCCAACCACCTTTAAATTAACATAACTTGAGCTACAAAACTCCAAATTGAGTGATTTAAAATGGAATTAAAGCTAATACAATAAGAAATAACTTTGATGAAGGAAAGTTAGCCAAATTCCCACTGTAATAAGACCAATGGAACAATAAAAAACAGTGACCCAAAACTGAAAATTTACAATTTTTCTTAGGAAGCTTTGAAATTAGAATGGCAATCAATGCCAACAAATTTGACACTTAAAATGTGGTATGTGAGTGCATTTAGGACTAACATACCTATTAAACATGAAAAAGTCAACATTTTGACTTGAATAGTATAATAAATAGTAACCCCAAATTACCAAACTCAAAGAATTCTATTTTAAGCAAATTTAAGGGTACAATTAAGTATGCATGAAATTAATTGTTGGAATAATTATGAGACATGACACTAAAACACTGTAAATTGTGTGTTTCAGTGGAAAAAGAGGCTGGGAAGGAAGTTAAAGTGAGTCAAGGCCTAGAGGCGACTAATACAAGGTTTGTGCACAATACCTTTTCAATTTTAATTTGCTATGAGAAAATTTATTTGAATATATTTTGACATAATTTATGCTGAATAATGACTTGAAAAGTGTTGTGTTGCCCACTTTGTGAATTGAAATTTGAAATGGGAATTTACTTAATGTTTGAATGAAATGTTTGAATAACTTGATTTTAAATTAGTTTTGGATTCACACTTAGCATGACAATATCACTGTAATCCTCCTCCATTTACGGTGTTGAGATCGACTATATTCCTCCCTCTCTAGCTTGCCAGTTGAGGTTGAGATCGGATGAGTATTCATATAGCTAGCTCGCCACCTCCCTCATTGATTTCGATTAGTGGGGTTAAGATTGCTTTATTGTGGTGTACAACACGGCATTGATCGAAAATTTTGTGTCATGACCTAAGTTGTGTATGGATTGGTAACACTGTGATTTATAAATTATTTTGACAAAATGATACTCCAAAAGTTGACTTGAACCTTATGAATGATCTTGTGCAATGGTTTAAATTTGTGTTTATGGATGTATGTTTTGATATTTAATATCTTTAAATTTTTATTGTGCACCACTGAGTAATCATTACTCAGCGATAGCTTTTATTTGCTGTCGCAGATGAGGGAAAAGATAAGGCAACAAAGTGAGCTGCTAAGTTGTCAAGGGAGCTACTTTGAGGATTTTTGTACGGGTATTACTTTATACCCTTGTAAATTAATTGATGTAAATATTATTTTGTTCATATGTATTTATGTAGTTAATTAAGCAGTTGTACATTAAAGTCTAAAATAATATTATTTTTTATTTTCTTTCTGTAAATTGAGACTTGTTTATGTAAATTAAATCAAAAGCAAGGATGAAGAATTTTATTGAACTGTGTTGAGTTGTATATTTTGAAATGAAATTGTGTTGACTTGTGTTGATTTGAGACTATATTGGAGTTTGATGTTGAAAAATAAATTTATTGAGAGTGTTTTTACAGGTGCTAGAAGAATTGTTTTTCCAATTATAGATGACACTCTACCGAAATTTTTATAAAATTTGCGAAAAATAAAATTTACTAAATTTCTTACTTTGTATTTAAACTCCAATTAAAGGTTTTTAAATGATGCTTTAACATTATTTTACCAATTAAAATAATTAGAAATTGTTTAAAATCCCTTATAGTGTATTTAATGAATTATCGGTTGACGAAGTTCGGTGATTCATTGAGTATACTACGGGATCATGTTATACCTTACGGACGGGTAAGATGTGACAAGTTTAGCACTAGCACATCTTCCCTATGTATAACTTAGATATATGCTTTCGTAATTACTATTGTACTTAATATTAATTGTTTACTTATTCTATACAAATTAATTTATTTATAACTTAAATAGAGTATTGGTTAAAGGTATAAAGCACTAAATATAATCTAATAAATTAAATAATCTAATATATTTAATTTTTTTAACTTATTTAAATAAATTAAATATAAAAACAGTAAAAAGCTAAAATTATAATATATTTATACAAAAAATTAATAAAATTTATTAATTGTATGAATTAATTAATAATGCAAAAAGTAATATATTTTATCAGAATAATATTAGAAAAATAAAATAATAATTTAATTATAATTACATAAAATTTATAATGTAATTTTAAAACTATGTAGTTTTGATTTAAAACTATATAGTTTTGAATTGAAAGAATAAAAAATAATTAATTTTATTTAAATTATGATGGTATTATAATTTGTGTTATTTTAAAATAACTTGTAATGTGTTTTAAATTATTTTTCTTGTTATTTTCTATTATTATGACTATGAACTTATGTAATAATGTATTATGAAATTGAACTCAAACTCGAGCTCGAACTCAAACTTATCGAATTTGAGATCGAGCTTATCAAACTTGAACCGAGATTGACCTTATCGAGCTTGCGATTGAGTTTATTTTGATGAGATATAATAAACGAATTGAAAATGAGCCGAACTTGAGCCTTAATGTCAAAGCTCGAACCGAGCTCAAACTCAAATTCGAGCCTGAACTAATATTAACGAACCA